>NC_089581.1:146543310-146773481 GCF_019320115.1 Miscanthus floridulus | reverse complement strand
CAGCCACAACGGCGGCGGCCGACCACATCCCAGCGCGGACGAAGAGGAGGGAGACGACGGGGCACTCGCGCTAGCCGAGGTCCTCGATGTCGCACGTGACCTCCTCAACCGAGAGCATGATGGTCGTGCTCCTAGCGGCGCCCAGCGGTGGCGTTGACAGGGACAGTGGAGCGGCGCGGGCGCATGAGCTCCACCGACCTGAGCGCGTCCACCTCCACGGCTGCCTGCTAGACCCACTCCTTGAGCTCCAACTGTGCCTCCGCTCCCTCACCCGTCGTGCCAAGCTAGAGACCGCTTGCGCGTGCTAGCTCTAGCCCGCGCGCGCACCAGCTTGTCGACACCGTCGTCTGGTCCACAACTGGCGATCACATCCTCGGGAGAGGCATGATGAATCGATAATGGGGGTGTAGGAGACGGCAGCGTTGGCGACATAGACGTCGTGGGCGTGGCTGAGCCTAAGGGCGAGTGAGTGGAAGAGGGCAGTGAGAGGGTTCCAGGTACTAACGGGGACGACGACGGCGCGGGCGCAAGAGTGGAGAGAGAAGGAGAAGGAGATGTGGTCAGGTCAGAGGTGGTGGAGGAGAAGGAGGCGGAGGATGAAGGCGCAGGAGGAGGGGAGGGGACTGCGCGAAGGAGGGAGTTGGTGGAGGCGCGGGAGGAGAGGTAGCTAGAGGTGAGGAGGATGGCGTCTTGCTGGTAAAGAGAAGGGAGGTGACGAAACTTCCACCGGTCACACGCAACTGAAAGGTCCTAATGGCTAGAGGGGGGTGAATAGCCTAATAAAAATTTCTACAACAACACTTAACCAAATGGTTAGACAATTATGAGGCGAAGCGAGTGTTGCGCTAGCCTACTCAAAATGTAAGCCACCTACCACAATTCTAGTTTATATAGTCTCAATTCACACAAGAGCAATGACACTACCCTATGTTAGTGTGCTCTCAAAGGCTAACTAAAGAGCCACACCAACCAAGTATGCAAGCTCTCACAACTAGCTACACTAAAGAGCTTGTCAACTAGTTTGCGGTAAAGTAAAGAGAGTGATCAAGAGGGTTATACCGCCGTGTAGATGAATAAACCAATCAATCATGAAGATGAATAACAATGATGACCAATCACCTCGGAATCAATGATGAACACAATGATTTTTACCGAGGTTCACTTGCTTGCCGGCAAGCTAGTCCTCGTTGTGGCGATTCACTCACTTAGAGGTTCACGCGCTAATTGGCTTCACACGTCAAACCCTCAATAGGGTGCCGCACAACCAACACAAAATGAGGATCACATAAGCCACGAGCAATCCACTAGAGTACCTTTTGGTGCTCCGCCGGGGAAAGGTCAAGAACCCCTCACAATCACCACGATCGGAGCCGGAGACAATCACCACCTCCGCTCGACGATCCTCGCTGCTCCAAGCCGTTTAGGTGGCGGCAACCACCAAGAGTAATAAGCGAAATCCGCAGCGAAACATGATCACTAAGTGCCTCTAGATGCAATCACTTAAGCAATGCACTTGGATCACTCCCAATCTCACTATGATGATGAATCAATGATGTAGATGAGTGGGAGTCCTTTGGCTAGGCTCACAAGGTTGCTATGTCAATGAAAATGTGCAAGAGAGATCCCTTGAGCCGGCCATGGGGCTATAAATAGAGCCCCAATCAAATAGAGCCGTTATACCCCTTAACTGGGTAAAACGCGCTTTGACCGAATGCTCCGGTCATACTAACCGGACGCTGGCCCTCAACGTCCGGTCGCCCGATGGACGCCACGTGTCATCGCCTTCAAACGCTGTTCGTCAGATCCCAACGGTTATGACGCTGACCGGACGCAGCAGCTTCAACTGACCGGACGCTGAACCCCCAGCGTCTGGTCGTTTCTAGTAAGGTATCGACCTCGACCGGACGCGTCCAGTTAAAACTGACCGGACGCTAGAACCTCAGCGTCCGATCGAGTACAGTAAGGGTCGAAACCTGGTTTTCCTCGACCGGACGCGTCCAGTCCACCTCGACCAGACACAGCCAGCGTCCGGTGGTAAACCCTAGCCACTGTACCGACAGTCAACGCGACCGGACGTAGGCAGTCAGCGTCCGGTGCTTCTGGATTCAGCGTCCGGTCACTAGATCGACGCTGGCATCAGCTCTATTCTCACTTCTATCTTCTCCACCCTTGCTCCAATGTAGCAACCACCAAGAATTTGCATCCGGCGCAATAGAAAATAGGCATTTCATTTTCTCGAAAGCGTCAAATCCTAAATGCATATGCAATGAGTTAGAGCATCTAGTGGCACTTTGATAACCGCATTCCGATACGAGTTTCACCCCTTTTAATAGTACGGCTATCAAACCTAAATGTGATCACACTCTCTAAGTGTCTTGATCACTAAAACAAAATAGCTCCTACAAGTTATACCTTTGCCTTGAGCTTTTTGTTTTTCTCTTTCTTCTCTTCAAGTTTAAGCCCTTGATCATCTCCATGCTATCACCATTGCCATGTTATGATCTTCATTTGCTTCTCTACTTGAAGTGTGCTACCTATCTCATGATCACTTGATGAACTAGGTTAGCACTTAGGGTTTCATCAATTCACCAAAACCAAACTAGAGCTTTCATGCAACGCACCTAGATGAGCCGGGCTCCAGAGAAATGGAAATAAAGGCCCGTTCGCGTGCCCTTAAACCCGGCTTGATCCGCTTCTTTTTTCATCCGGAACAGTCTTTTCCTCTCACAAATTTCTTCAGATTCCTCCAGAATTCCTCCAAGCGAACAGGGCCTTTGTATTGCTGAAATGGGTAATTCTATACACTGAAGAATAATGTGGTTGAGCCATCGGTGGGTTGACGGTCTGTTATTATTTTAGCTATAGACGGCTATAAAAAGTTATATACCAATACACGATCCCACAAGGAACCGGACGATTCACCACGACACACTAACACTGGAGCATGCAACCTATGAGGTGTCCACTTCTCACACCTTATGCTCACTTGTGGAGTGCGTTTCTTGTACTCATGGAGTCATGATGTTTGTTATCTTTGAGTTGTGTTGAATGTAAGACAACCTCTATTTACCGGCACTTTTGCGCTCACATTCCCTCTTTTGGTAGGTATGGGGGAATGATGGACACCCTTGAGCAGCATAGCAAGTGGTGGTCGCATGAACCAGCCATAAGATGTATCTTATCGTAATTTTAGACTTCGGTTGCGGTTTGTTGTAAGAACCAAGTGTGATGATGAAACTTGTGTTGTAAACTTAAACTAAATTCAATGCGTTAACTTGATCTGACGTATATGCTCTCATATGTATTGATCATGTGTATTTCTGTGCATTACAGATAGCATAGATGGCCGAGAGAAAGATATGTTAATTTTATTAAATCGAGTATGATCAATGATTGACAGTTTGGTTTAATGTAGTTAATTGGAGGGTCCTCGTAACTACCATTTTCTTGTCTTCTTCTCTTCGTCGTCACCTTTGGTACGGTGTACCTCTACATGACCCCTCTACCCTTTTTTCACCTTCAACTCTTCTTCCTTATCTCTATTGCTCCCTTATCATTGGACTACAATGCTAATAAGCAAGGTTAATCACTAAATTGTTTTTGTCATTAATACACCAAAATCTAAATAGAGAGCCAAATGCACTTAGAAACACTCAAGTAAATAGCATTTCCATTGAAAAAGGACTTCACAAAATAGACTTGGATCGGCATTGGTGATACGATGTATGCTCACTTAGTGTCGGCAGATGCTATACACACTCGTCTTAACGAAACACGTGTCAACGGACACGTTCTAAAAAAAAGCAGATACTATACACCATGAATCTTACGATGCAAGTTACAATCGTGCATTGGTATTGACATTTTGCACGACACATGGGCGGCGGCAGGGGTATGCCCCTGTATTCCTTGGCATACCCAAGATTTGAGAGAGAAAATAAACATGTATACAGAAGATTTATATGTATATATAGATGCATTCACGTGGTATTGTGCAATGGCTCGTAGGCCTAGTAAAACAACCAATTTACAGCAGCCCATGATGGAACCAAGCCCAAAAAGGCAGAAACCATCCATTCACGTCCGTCCCGTGAGGCCGTGACTCCCATGTCCCGTCCGTTCCCTGCGTAGCGATTTCCTCCGCTCTGAGCCGGAAGTGGAACGCGGCCGGCCGCTAGCGCCATGGTTTACCCTCCAACCTCCACCTGCGCCGAGGTTCACACCTCCCCCACTCTAGCGTCTGGCCGACTCGCCCCCTGCCCCTTTCCCTGCTGGCTGTTGCCTCCTCCAGCGCAAAGGAGCTAGCCACCGGTGGCCGGGCGGTGCCCCTTCTGCTCTGCAGCACCCTCCGGCGTCCGTGTCTGGCCTACCGGCCCTCCCCAGCTACCCCTCGGCGGCTCGGTGGCTTCAAGCATGGTGAGCAGACCAGAACACCCTAGATCCACTCCCCAGTGAAACATTGAAAATAAATTCTTTTTCTAATTTTTTTATTGTATTCTTAATTCTTGTAATGTAGACGAAGAAGAAGAACGACGTTAGCATATTATGCAACTGATGAAGAGGGTGAAGTTGTAGATTTGGAAGCGCTTGAACATGATCCTGAGAAGCGGATTCCCATCTCAAGGTTTGTTGTCAATGACTAGGATAGAGTTAGAAGGAGATATATTGAGTTAGGGCCTGTTTGGTTTAAGAAACATAAATTGCCTGAGTATAGTGTAGAAAAAGATATCATCAATCTCTTCCAACAAGGGGATCGTAGAGTTATATTGTAGTTGTCTTTACTATTTTGTAATATTCCTTAATTATTAGAGACAATGGCACTATGTTTAGAACTTGTACTTTGGTTATTATTATGGATTTATTATGGCCATTATAAATTATCGTCTATTATATTGTATATTTGCTTCGAAAATTTTTATACATGGCACACCCAGCTGCAAATTCCTGGCTCCGCCACTGGCACGACATGTGAACAACACCACCATTAACGTACTGATCGCTGATTCATCCGGGGTCTCACCATCGTCACTGCTATCACAATCCAAAGGACTGAAAAACTTGGCGTCCAGCAGGTATGTGCCCCGACGGCGAGCCGCACGGACCAGACGTCCTAGCGCTACTGCTGCTCCTCTAGTTGACGACTTGACGTGTTGATTCTCTCCTCCATTGTTACTGCATTCCAGTTTCCTGAATTTTGTACTAGGTGGCTGGGGAGGAACTGAGGAAGGATGCGCTTGTGAAAGACTGACAAAGTGACAAGTGAACGGTTGTTCACTTCTTATCCATTCCTTGTTTGTTTGTACTGGCTTTGTGGCGGACTGTCGAGGCGCTGAGGTCTTCCAAGGCTTTCCAAATTTAATACCAATGGTTTTAAATTTAAATGACCATTTGTGTCAACTCGAACTTGAACTTAGGTAGCCTGCTACTAAACATCGATGTCTCTACTGACAGTGGCACTAGAGTACCGAATTTCTTTTCCATGCTCAGAGGCATCTTTCGATCAGATGATGATTCGGATGAGGTGCAATGCTGCCTCGGAGGATTCATCATTCAGTGCTAAAACAAGTGGACCTCTTTATGTGTCGGCATTGGCTGTGTGAACGGGGAGTCTGTTTTTTTACAGAAGTCGTAAGAGAAAAGGAAACCAGCACGATCACTGTCGCAAAAGAGGAACAAATTAAAAAGGCAGCTTTTGTATCTATTTGGATTAGCATTTTCCCCTCCTCTTTTCAACACCTGTGCAAAGTCTCCGAAGCATAAAGCACATGAGTACAAGACCAGGTCGCGCGGCAAAGGGAAGTGAGTGGAGCGCGAATTTCGGTTTTCGCTGAACCTGTATCTGTATGGTGTACTAGTTTGCCTCTTCGAAAGCATTCAGAATTATGGTTCCCAAAAAAAAAAAGCTTTCAGAATTATCACACCCATGAAAAAGTTTTGGCTCGTGAGTCGTGACGTGTCGTTCACGGTTACATTGTGGCTGATAGGTGTAATATTGTGGAAAAGCTTTGATGGCTGGGTGATTTTGATGTGCAGCATGGTAAAGCCACAAATAGATGGTTTATCCTCCCAGAATTTTTCAGTAACCAAAGCCAGTTATGGGTGGTGGTGCAGTGGTGCCGGTGCTGGTGCAGCTGAAAAGTTTCTGGCCATTGCCAACGAGACATTTTTACACAAGAAGCAGGAAGCTCACATTGATTGGATTGCGGGAAGTATGCAAGTGCAGATGCAGCTGCAGGTACTGCAATCGCAATACAGTAGAAAGCGTGACTGACTCTGCTATTCCATCCCTAGACCAGTCAAGGTCACCCCAACTGTAAATATGTGATGTACAGCTTCTCCGCGCGCAGGGAGAAGAAGGGATCAAATCACAAGCTGATCTGATCATCCGAGCTAGATGCAGGATGCTAATGCTGCACACGCACGTACAAGGTCGCCTGGAACGGACGGGGATCCACCACGACGTTTTCATGGGCTAGCAGTCAGGGCTGAGACCACCTCGTTCTTCTTCCCGTACATGACGTTCCACGAGTCCAGCGTCGGGAACAGCGGCTGCTGCTGCTCCGCCGCCGCGGCGGGCGTGGCCGTCGCGTACGGTGCAGCAGCAGCGACGTGCGGCGCGTGTCCCGCCGCCTGGAGGAACTGCTCGACGCCGAGGTGCGGCAGGAGGAGGCCGATGCCGAGGCTGCCGTCCTGCTGTTGCTGCGGCTGCAGCAGGTCGGTCTCGTCGGCGCCGGTGACGCGCTGCACCATGGCGCGGAAGGTGGCGGCGTCGGTGCTGATGTACGTGGTGGGCGCGCGCTTGGACGGCCGCGGCCGGCGCCGCTTCCCCGCGTGCCCGCCCGCCGGGCCCAGCCGGCACCGCGCGGACGACGACGGCGACGGCGCTGCGGCCATCGCGGGACCGGGACAGTCTGTCCCTGCCACGGCGCCGTGCATCAGCATCGCCGTCGTGGCCACGGGCGGCGGCTCCGGGTCGTGATCGGAGAGGGAGAAGTGGAGCGCGCGCGCGATGGCCGCGTCGGCGAAGGAGTGGGACAGGAGCGCGCTCTGCGGCGCCACGCCCGCGCAGGAGAGGGAGACGGCGTCCATGGCGTCGCTGACTGGGCGCTGGCTGGCTGCGTGTCAAGCTCAGGCTCTCGGCTCTGCTAGCTGCAACTGCATGCAAGCGGTGGCGACGACCTTGGGGAGGGAGTGGGAACGGGCGGACTGAGTGTGCGAGCGGCGGGCGGAGGTTATAAAGGACGGAGGCGGGTGGGCTGGGACAGAGGAGGGCAGCTGGTGCGGGCGGGCGGCGCGTGGGCGGTGCTGCGTCGTCATGGCCGCCAACGGCGGGGGGCGGGCGATGGTGATGTGGACGCGTCCTGCGACGTGCGTGATGGTGATGGCAGCGTCATCGCATCGCAGGTCGCAGCGCATGGGTTTGGCCGTTTGGGTGGGGCAGCGTGGTTCTGATTTTGCATGATGAATGGACTCGGACCCAACTCTTGTCCGGTCTCGCCGATCCGGTAGGTAGGTGCCCTGCGTACGCACGTACTCCCTCAGTCCCACAAATAAATGCAACGTCAAACGTCTAGAGAGCTGAGACCGGCTTGTCCATGTCATGTCCCTTCGCCGCCTTCGCTCGCGACTATTATCACTACTCGTTCTGCTCTACGGGTACGGCCGACGGCAAAGCTGCAAAGCTTTTGCATTTCCAAATGCCCTAAAAAAAAAGCTTTTCCATTTCCACTTTGGTTTTTTAGTCACTCTCATGTCGGATGCTTGACACTAATTCAGAGTATTAAATATAGATTAATTATAAAACTAATTGCACAGATTAAGACGAATTTACGAGACGAACCTATTAAGTCTAATTAATCCATGATTTGACAATGTGGTGCTATCGTAAATATATGCTAATGATGAATTAATTAATCTTAAGATTTGTCTCGCGAATTAGTTACGACTTCTATAATTTATTTTATGATTAGTATCCAAACACCCGATATGATACATCCTAAACCCTGGATCCGAACACCCCCTCGGGACTCACTAATAATGTGCATACAGGTTGAATGGTTCATAGTCCGTACTTGTTCTAGTTTATTTTGTTGGATTTAGACCGGCCCACATTATATTAGTAATAGCATTATTATACATATGTATGAAGAAAATTCACCGTGCCAGGCACGTTGTCCTCGCAGCAGTAAGAGAACACTGCAACTATGCGAGAGCACGCGGGAAAGAGGTCAAAGTTCAAAGATCTAGAAGCCATCTGTCATGTACGCCCTTTTTGGAAAACTTGTCAGCCAAATTTTTTACATTTTAGCCATTTTTTAAAAATTTATCATAAATAGACCTCTGGCAGAAAGAATTCAGAAAATAGACCCTTAGCTCGGCGCCATTGATGCTGGCACCGAGCTAACACGTCTCGGCACTAGCGTCTCTAGCGGCGAGCTCCTGGGCACGGTAGATGAGATGGCAGTGAGCTCAGCGCCAATCACTCTGGCGCCGAGCCTTTAATACCTATGGGCCCCACGCCTCTCTTCCTCTCCCTCTCTCGCTCTAGCAGAGCCGAGCTCCGCAGCCGTCGCCCGCGCCCTTGCCTCCACCGGCCGCCCGCGCCGCGTCCTAGCGGACGGCCCGCGACCCATGGCCACGCCCCCCGCCCCCCCCCCCCCACGCCGCGGTGTTGCCCGCGGCTGGCCGCCCGCACCGCGGCCAGCGGCCCTCCTCCGCCCTCCACCGCCGTCCTCGCCTTATCCTCACCTTGGCCAACACCACCGGCCTCGCCCCGCCGTGCCTCCCACGCCCGTCGAGCCTGACTCACCGCGCGGAGCCCTGGGCATCCCGCGCCCGCCGCGCGCCACCGCTGTCGTCGGCCACGCCACCGTCGACCCCGCCACCTACAGCGGCCGGCCGTGCCATCGCCGTCCCGGATCGTCGGTCTGACCCACGTCCATCGTCCGCTGTGACTCCGTCGACGTCCGCGGATCAATCATTGGAAAGGTAAAAAATTATGAATATGCAATGTACCTACTTAGTTGGCATTTGTTATTTACTAGTTAATGTGATGACTCAGGTAGTTGATTTAGTTAGTGATCTAGTGAGATATATATGTCGATAGATAGAAACATAGATACATAGGTACATAGATATAGTTAGATAGCTATTTAGATATGTAGTTACATATTTAGTTAACTACATATGATCTAGCTATTTAGTGAGTACATTGTATATATATACGTAGTTATTATCTTATTTACTTAGTTTGTAGTTAGAAAGTACTTGTTAGGTACTATCTATCGTCTAATTTGGACTAAATGACATGCGTTTCGTTACATGTTTGAACTAGATGGACAACCTAGTCGTCATATATCATGGAGGCACCATTGAAAGTGATCGTTATGGATATGTTGAGTTTGTTGACATGCAAAGCGTGCCTATGCTATTCAATGATAGGCATTCATTTAGTGAGATGGTTGCAAGGGCTCGGGAGGGGCTGTATTGCCTTAGAGATGATGGCATTGCAGTTGATGGTGTACTGCACCTAGGTTCTCCTCCCAACATATTCAGGCGAATGATCTTAATTGGTTGTGCGGATCAGTGGGAGAACTATGTGAGATCGGCTATGAAGAGCCAGCTGTAATATTTGGACGTGGTTGTGCGTTTGGTGTTAGTTGATCCCATCCCTCATGGGTTTACCCCAGCAATGGATCACCAGGCACACATCGACCCTCCCGTTCTGAAACCTTATCTGCATGTGCAGATTGCACCTACGGTTCCCAATGCTTAATCTGCCCCCAATGCAATTACTTGCCTCTTCTTCAGTTCATCCAAGAACTTAGCTTGACCATCATAACATTCCCACCTGTATTTCCTAGTGCTCTATTCAAATAGCAAATTCTATCATATATGTCTTAGCAAAAGAAACAAAATACGATTTCATGTTTACCACAAAAATAACCAACCTCATCATACTCAACCATATGGTCGCAATAATGGCATATTTCAAGCTCCGAAAGGACTAGGCCATAGTTGGATTTAACACCACATTCGCACATGACAGGAGGTGCTTTGTAAATTACCATTTTTTCTTCTTTTCCTTAACCTTTCGTGGTTCTTTTGGCCATTGGTTCTTAGGACCATACAACCACTCCTTGAAATGACACTTCGCTATTGAAAACACATAAATAAGTAGACATTAGTACATGAACACATATAGCTCAACATTTCAACATATACACTTTGCACTTACTTCATGCTTGTTTGGACACACAAACTCCAATGTATTCTCAGGGTTTATCACAGCTCGTTCTCCACAATCGCATAGAGGAGGTTCCTCGAGTCGTCTAACTGTGGCTAGGTGCTTCTCCTTAGCCGTCATTGTCGGAGGGTTAGGGGGGTGGAACCCACCTTTTGAAGTGCTCACGTGGATGTCTCCCTCTAAACCAATCGTCGAAAAGGAGGTACCTAGGATCAAACTTGTCTGCACCGTCGATCCACTGAAAGAAAAAGCACCTCTCATGGTCCTACACAACGAGATTCCAACAAAATATTAGTAGCATACTTACACAAATAAAGAAAAAGGATAGTGGAAACAATTTCTTACATTAAAACGATCGCATGTGTAGAAGCAACGCGTCGCTGTGTCCGGATGTTTCGATTGAAAAATATGGGCCAGAAAACCACAGTCACAGTTAGGGACAGGAAGGTCGGGAGGGACGGGGGCATCTTTGCTAGACGCGTTGGGGTATAATTCTCGAGGACGACCCCATTTTCGCCAAAACTCCTCCCGAAACATTTCTTGCATCTAACAAAACGAACGTAATTTAACAAACATAAATCAAAACATCACAAATAAATGTCAATGAGAACCATAACTATAATACAACCAATTTCGTTCTAAGAACCCAAAGCAGTTAACATTAAACCATAAACCTAGGGTTTCCCATTTGATGCACAACAATGAACCCATAACATAACTACATGCGCCTAGGTTTGCTAGCTTTTCCATCCCTTGGCATCATCCTACGGTTGTATAATATATATATTGATGGATACAATGAAACCCTAAGTGATGACGATTATTACGTTCAAAAATTCGACTAATACATACCGAATCGATGCGAAAAAAATTAGGAGGGGAACGAGGATACCTTGCTCTCGAAGATCTACGGATCAGATCAAAGTTTTCAAGGTCCAATATGCCAATTCGTAAGGTAAGGTGAAGTGGGGAGAGAAAAAACCCAAGAGGGAGGAGAAAGAAGAGAAAGAGCGCTCGGGCAGGAGGATTGGCCGGGGTTAAATGGCAGGGAGCTCGGCGCCAGAGTGACTGGCGTTGAGCTCACTGCCATGTCATCTACTGTGCCCAGGAGCTCGGCGTCAGAGACGTCGGTGCCGAGACGTGTTAGCTCGGCGCCAGCACTAATGACGCTAAGCTAAGAGCCCATTTTCTAAATTCTTTCTGCCAGTGATCTATTTATAAAAAACTTTCAAAAAAAAAAGAGCTAAAATATAAAAAATTCGACATTTTCAGTCGCCTTTTCGAGATGCCTCCGACACCTCTGTTTCTCTTGTGAATAAGTGCGCCTTTTGGCCTCTCTACTGCTGTTACCTCGCCACGAGCATATATATATGGACTAATATAATGGACACGCCAGCACCTGCGCACTGGAAATGACGAACGAACCTTCTGCGGCATCGAGTTGGCTTCAAGTTTTTTCAAAGCTTCCCCTTTCTATCACCCCTTTTTTTATCAGAAATAAAGAGGGGAATTGAATGGTATGTGCTATGTCATGAATCTGGTCTTATGCATCCTCCACGAAGTAAAGCATATATCCACTGGAGATCTTAGAATTCATACGGGAAATGTAAAGAGCATCACCCAAGGGTCTGTAGACTAGTACAGCATCATTAGTATGTGTTCGTTCAGGACATGGCAAGTGACTCTCTGCCTGCCCCTCACCATTCACCAGGCTAAGTGAAACAGAGTGTTCAGCTCAATCATGTGCGTCTCACCGTGCTGTTTCAGTGTGGTAACTCACAGAATTGCAGGCTCGCACAGCACGCCAGCACCGAGTCTACTTCCAGGCTATCTAGCCGCAAACTGTTTTAGCAGCTGGAATGGGTCTGAAGATTCCTGGTGCTTGTCAGCTTTGACGTTTGATAGGGGGGCCAACTCTCATCACTAGGCCATGCCGGAACTATTGCGGCCGGCCATCATTCTTCCTGGATTCCTTTTGTGCTACTAGGTAGGGCAATGATATACGTATAGCAGTAGCATCACAGCTCACACGCTCCTAACCTCACGCCACTGAAACATTCCAGTGTACAAGTGCAACATGGGAGTAGTTTGGCGGGCAGATATGGCTGAAATCAAATGGGATGATAGCGCCAGAAATCACAGGAAACAAAATGAGTTTTAGCCTCCTATAGTTGTAGTTGGTTATTGGTACAAAGGAAAGTGTTCTGCTACGAGCAATTCATCAAGCAGTTTTTTTTTTCCTTTTCCAATCAATGAGTTTTGTCGACGCAAATGATCGAGTATGTCTTTTTCTATTTCAAGGATGAGTTTGATCTTTGGATATCACCATGAAACGAAAAGGAAAACCTTGTTAATTGTTATCTATTTTTCCTGTGTACTCCGTAAAAGCTAATGGAGCTATGGAAGCTCTGTGACTAGGTTTTGGTTATTTGCAGGCAGTTCAACCCAATCTTAGTATCTTACCATGATGTACTTTGATGATGACATGGTGATATCAGGATGTGGTAATCAACCACTGCCACACCATTTCTGTTTGCTTAGACTTGCCGGCACGTCTAGGCGCCACAATAGAATAGTCCTCGTGTGATACTCCCCGCTTTGACTTGCTGCATCTGCGTCCCCTTCACTTGGTCATTTCTGTTGAATTAATGATCGGGGCCTTGGGGTATTCTAAAGCCCAATAGCCACAAGCTGATCTTTTTTAATAGCGTGTATGTGCTAAAGCCACCAAACACGATGATGACAAGGAAACTATGATTTAAAAAAAAATCTTTTTTTGACGAAATGATTTAAAAGGTCCTTGCATTGTATGACCAAAAATCTTTAAGAGCATCATACCCTCATTCCCTACCTAGGGGCTAGGGTCTAGGTCAATGGCTGATACAATAGAGTAGTACCTAACATTAAGGACAGGAAGCTGTTTCATTCTTCCTGATAGCAACAATCTACTAACGAGAGGAACAATACAGATGTATGCATATTCTTCTTTTCTATAAAAAAAATATTGCATGACTGGTGCTTGATATATTTCAACCATCTAACCACTGATGATGCTTACTGCTTCAGGTACATGTATCTATCCTCGATTCCTCTAATGTATAAAAAGTCTACCAGGGGTGTTTTCCATCCGATGATGATCGGATAGCTCTTCTTTCTTCAAACTTTATATGCAAGTGAATCTACTTCAATTCATCCACCCTCTCAAGTACATAAAGATCACATCCAAGACTAGGATAGACCTCTTCTCCATCTTTACGGGGATTAGGCCTTAGTGCTCAATACATGAGCGATAGGGCTGTTGTGCCCTTCTAATCTTGGTGAGCCAGAGCACTTGATGTCTTAGTGACCTCCCGGCGAGGGCCTCGGTAGGCTTCCGATGGCATCGATCCTCCGAGCTTCGTGTAGACAGGTAGCGAGGCTACTTGGTGTGTGCCTGTGTGGAGGTGAGGAGACCACTTCCTTGGTGGAGAAACTCTTTATTGATGGCACCTTTGCGCCCGAGAGTCGAGCGGCAAGTGATGAGCCTTAGTAACTTATTATGTCACTTGTCTAGTTTTTGTTCATGGTAATGTTTGTGGCTTGCCTAACACCGTGACCAACTGGTGCATATTTTTTGTGGAGCTCCGCTCCAACATGGACTTAGGAGTTGTTTGGTTCCTTCGCTCAACAATATGATGCCTTGCCGAGCGAGGATAGCGAGCCCAAGACGTATGTTTGGTTCCCCTATCTGAGTACTTCGAAGATTGTATGGGCAAGATTCCTCTCCTCGTGTGGGGGAGTCAAATTGGCTTGCTCCTCTAAGCGAGCTCCTCAAGGCCTCATCGAGAACCCAGCAACCCCTTGCCCTCGTGTTTGATTGCATTTATATTTTATTTTCTATCTAACGATGTTTATTACGCACCATAAATATTAATATTTTTTATATAATAATTGGTCAAAGTTGAGAATGATTGACTCCTTGTAAAAATAAGAGTGACATTCTTTTTGGGACAATCATAAATATTAATATGTTTATATATAATCATAAATATTAATATTTTTATATATATTGAGTCAAATTTAAGATCGTTTACTACTCATTTTTACCTTATTTGTGTCCACATGTATCGTTGCTTTCATGCCGCAAACCATGCAGAGCATTATATGCCTCTAACCGCATGTGAGGTGTAGTGATAACCAGCAGTTAGCTAAAGCCAGAAGGCTAAATAAATCTATTTGTGTTACAGACACTTTTTATCTGTATGTTGGCTGTAGCTCGCTAAAGCCTGTAGTGACGCTATCATCTGTCTGGTTTACTAGGTCACTAGGTCAACCAATTAGGCACGCCGTGCCCAACGGCCAACTATGCCCAAGCTGCCCCCTATATTTTGCTTGAGCCTTGAAGTGCATGTGAACAACGGCGAAGTCATCACGTTATGTGTGAGCCAGTAGAGTTAAATACATCAGCGGTCCATGAATTTGTCATGATATGCTATTTAGGTTCATAAACTTTAAAAATATATTTTTGAGTCCTTAAAGTTGTTTGTTGCTACAACTTAAGTCCATATCCTCCATGTGAGCACATTTTGCCTATGTGGAATGGACAACATGGACACTGATGTCGACACGTCATCGTCGTGTATCCCTCTGCTATCGGTCTCCCGGCTCTCCCCACCGCAGCGCAGGTCCCCCTCTCGCCTCTTCGCGGACCAGCTCACCGGCACGCTCGGTCACGGTATCCCGGTACCTCCTTCTCAAGCGATCACTTCCGCCATCTGCTCGGCGTCGGCGCCCTCTGCCATGTGCACGGCCATGCCAGCCTCCGCGAGCAGGCGTGCGTCGTCTGTGAACCAGTCAGCGCCCATCATCCACGCCAGCATGGCCAGCCCCGCGATAAAACGCCTAGCTCCAACTGTAGTGTGTGACAGTGTGAGAAACCAACCCACGTCATGGTCGATCAGGACGTCCACCCGTGGATCACTAATCCCGCGATGTCGTGACTACCTCTGGCACCGTGGATCACTAATCCCGCCTGTCCTCACCACCCGCACGAACGCCGCCGAACTCCACGGCACATGCAGGCAGGTGCAGGTCCTTGGTGAGCGCCTGCGGAGACGCGCTCACCCAAGGCGATGCCGGCCTCTCCCAACGGCGCCCTGCAGCGCTCGGGCCGGCACGCACGGCCTCCTAGGTTCGGCCTCTCAGCAACTCCCGGGCCTGCACACGCAAGCGCGCGGCAACCCAGGGCCAGCCATGCCCGGCAACGCCTGGCGGTGTGAGGGTCCACTGGCACGCCGGAGCTATCGAAACTGAAGGCGAGCGTGAAGACGGACGTGTACAAACCTCAGGGTCACATCATCCTGGAGCTGCTCATGAGCAAGTCCCTCACGGACACCATCTGCCATAGTGGGTAGCCTCCATCGTGAATGGGTGGATTAGCGAGATGTTCGACGACCTGGAGCTGATGCACAAAGCCACCACCATGGGCACCTCCGGGGATGAGCTCATGGACACGCTCTCGAGCTCGCGCTGCACTGCACGGACCCGGTGTGCCGTCGGTCAGGCCCGACTCCTGCAGACACCATAGATGTTGAAGATGTGTGGTTCCGCGAAGCTGCTGCTGATATACTACTATGGCCAAAGCACGTGAATGTTCTACTACAGACAGAGGGAGAGTTGAGAGAGAGAGAGAGGGGAAGGGAGAGGGTGGCACTGGAGCAGTGGAGCTTGAAGGCGCGGGGACTGGTGATCCGCGGGTACGTGAAAAATGGTTTGTAGCAACGGGATAAATTTTTTATAGGGACGGCTGGTGATAGAGCCGCTCCTACAGTGACTGTTCGGAAGCCTCGAGACCAGCCGCCCCTACAAATAGAACATCAGGGGCGGCTGGTGATACGAGCCGCCCCTACAAATAGGTCGGATTTATAGGAGCGGCTCACTCACCAGCGCCTCCGGTGTTGAGATTTATAGGGGCGGCTCAATAACCAGCCGCCCCTACAAATGCTCCAGCAAATAAATACTCGGCTTCAGCTCGTCGTTCCAGAGGCTTCTTCTCACCCCTCCGTTCTCTTTGCTTTCTCCCTCCCTCGCTCTCCCGACGCCGACAGGGCGATGGCCGCTGGCACGCGCGGCGCTGCAGCTATGGCCGCCCCCTCCTCTTCCTCCTCCCCCCTCGCGTCGTCCTGGCCGGCCCCCCACCGCTGGCTCCCCGTGCGAGGCGCTGGTGGCGCAACGGCGCCCCCCGGCCGCTGCGCTCGGGAGCGCTGACCACCGTCGTCGCCCCCCGGGCGAGGTCGCCTCCTCCGAACGCCGCGGCCTTCTCTCCGGCCCTTGAGCTGGCACGCCGTCCTAGGGTTTGGCCGCCCATCGACGCGTACGCCATGCCGCCGCCGCGATGCCCAGTTCTTCGTCGTGCCCTTCACTGGCAACAAGCACCCAGGTATGCCGGCCCCTTCGTTTCCCTTCCTACTGCGCGAAACCGAGCACTTAGGATCTGGTTCATCTTCCCTAGATCTGGTTCATCTTCCAGTTTCATGCGCTCTGTTTGCTTGTTTATTGGGTCCGGGTACTGGAGACCGGACCACCACCGAACGGAGGGGAGGGGGCGATTCTTCTGGCATACTCCGCCTTCTACCCTGTGGAGGAGCGGCGGAGTCTCTCCCTCGCCGATTTGGAGGCTCGTTCGCGGCCGCCGCAAGCTCTATGTTTTAGAGCCCAGATCTACTTCCCAAAATGGATGGAGGTGTTGCTTCACCTATTAACTGGCAACATTTCTACTGTCTGATATTGCTATGTAGTTGTTTGATTGATTGTTCTAGGATTTGATTTGAGCTCTCCTCTGTGGGCTAACTCTGTTTACTTTGTACTTGCATGAATGAACTCTACATAAATTGTTGTGATTAAGGTTACATGGTTTGGTTTGTCAACCTCTAATGAGTATTGCAGCTACTGATATATCACAGTAGGGGTCTAGGTCTTGTTAAAACATCGTCCTATTCATTCATGTACTGTTAGTAGGGTCTGTTTGTAAATTCCGTAGTTGGGGTTTTGCTTGTGTCTTCCTCCAATCAGGAATCTCCCAATTTGATGTGGGTGCAGTATGGATTTGGGACAATTAGCATGTTTATGCTTGCGATCTCACCTGTTTCAATTTAACATCTATTTATAGTTTTTTTCTATTCTTATTTTTCTATTGAAATTATTTCTGGATAGCAAAATAGAGATATCATTAATCTTGTGCCAGTACAATAAGTAGCTGAAACATTAGTTGGAGCAGGTCCATCCAGTCAGTGGTTGATGTCTTGCATTGTGCCCATTCGAGTTACATCCTTGCAGGTAAAAAACTATAGTAGTATCTTAAACTCATGCTGGTAAAATAAAACATGAAAGTGATGCAAGTTGTTCTTGACAGTAGCTCAGTTTCTTTATAGAAAATTTTCCATGTTAGCTTTATTTGGTGAGTTTATAATGCAGTTTTTATGATTCCTTACCTAAAACGATATTTTTTCATTACTGTAGTTGTTTGATTTCACGAGTACTTCTTTGGACTTGTTTTTCCTACTTTTATGATGCCTGCTAACATATTCTTTCCACTGAAAGGTGGATCTTATAGCCTATGTGGAGAAGCATGAATTTTGTTTCGATGATGTCCTCGAACATGTTTCCAATGATGAGGTGTTGCTCTTTCTTATCTGTTTTTTCTTCTCTCGAACAAGGAGGAGAGTGTAAGATCAAAATAATTATCATTTAATTTACAGTTAACCTTATGGAATTTTGTGGACAGGTTTACCGTGAAACAGTTGAGCCCATAATTCCAATTATATTTCAGAGAACAAAAGCAACATGCTTTGCTTATGGCCAAACAGGTTAAATAATACATTCTGTTATTACAGGGTTATCAATATACTTCCTCTGTTCTAAATTATAAGACGCTTTGACTTTTATGGTACATCTATTTTGCTATGTATCTAGCAAAATTGATGTACCAAAAAAGTTAAAGCGTCTTATAATTTGGGACGGAGGGAGTATATTTTTATGCATAATTGTATTGTGGTTTCTTATAGTTTCTGTTGTCCTACCATATGTCGAATTTGGGAACAGGCAGTGGCAAGACATACACAATGCAGCCTCTGCCTCTGAGAGTTGCACAAGACATGGTTCGTCTATTGCACCAACACGTCTGTCGGAATCAGAATTTTAAGTTGTCGCTTAGCTAGTTTGAAATATATGGTGGGGAACTCTTTGATCTTCTATCTGATAGAAGGTTAGTTTTTGAATTTTCTTTTTTCGGTTACGTGACCTGCTTAAATATTTAAAAATGGCATATGTTTCTACCTTCATGATTTTGATGTATTGAATACCACACTATCACATTGTCTTTTTTCCTTCTTCCTGGTTGTGTGTGGGTGAACTTGTGCATGTGTGTGCTTGTTGCTCGTATTCATGATCTCTGGTGCGACCGTGCGAGTGTGGAAGCATGCCTCTACTTCAAAGTATCTATTCTTCATCTATACATACTCTATTGTTAGCCTTGAACCATTATTTGTTTGGATGAGAAATCCATGTTTTCGGATATTAGGCCGAAATGCCGCTTGATGCTTTGTAAAACAGCTGTGGTTAAAGTTTCCTTTGACGTAACCTACATTTTTCATCATTTACTGAAAGGAAATATTTATGTCTAAAACAATGGCACTCCCTTTTGGATTTTGAAGATTTAACTTATTGTTTGAAATATGGGCCTAAAATTTGTTTTTGGGATGTTCTGTTCAGATTATTTTACCTAAACTGAAATGTTCTATCCTTTGTTTTATGGGCAACTACTGATGAGGAAAGATGACAAGAAACAAGTTTGCTTTGTTGGTCTACAGGAATTTGAGGTTTCTGATGTCCAGATCGTCAATGAATATATTGAAAGAGGAAATGCAGCCAGGAGCACAGGGTCAACAGGGGCCAATGAGGAGTCATCAAGGTCACATGCTATTTTGCAACATGCTATTCTGATGTCCTCTATTTTTTTTTGTTTTGTTAGCACTTGAGTGCTTGCTTAGTGTTTTTGTGATATAGATATATGTTTTGTTGTCATAATATAAGTCCGTTTGTTATTATTGTAATTCTTGTACTATAGAAGATGTTTAGAAATTTTTGGTTAAACAATCTTGTTTGGGCCATAATATTACAGTCAAATTTGCTAGGATACTTGATCATGTATTTTACTCGTCACAGGATGATTTGGGGGAGCACGTGTTGGTAATTTGAATTTTTTTTGGTGAAAAAATGCACCGTAGGGGCGGCTAGTACTGTAGCCACCCCTACAAATAAGTAATATAGGGGCGGCTGGTACTGTAGCCGCATCTATGAATCAATTTTGTAGGGGCGGCTGATAACACCAGCCGTCTCTATAAATCGATTTGTATGGGCGGTCTGGAAATCGTCCCTACAAATGCATGATTTATAGAGACGGTATGGTAGGAGCGGCTAGCCGAATCGCCCCTACAAATGCCCATTAGCCGTCCCTGAAAATCATATCTGACGTAGTGGGTGGACGTCCTGCGCCATCACGTCGTGGGCTAGAACTTGGTGCTCGTGGCGTTTATTGCTTGTGGCCATGCTGGCGTGACCGATGGGCATCAATCAGTTGACAGACGCACGCCTGCTCGTGGAGGTCAGCGTGGCCGTGCCCATGGCGGAGGGCGGCAAGGCTAGGCGGATAGTTGAAGCGATTGCCGCGGCCGTCCGGAAGGCGGGGGAGACATGCGCTGCGGAGAGGAGATCGAGGGGGAGATAGAGGAATAGGAGAGGGATACACGCCAATGAGGTGTCGGTACCGGTATCCATGTTGTCCATTCCACGTAGGCAAAATGTGCTGATACGGAGCTTATGGACCTACGGTTTAGCAACAAACGACTCTAAGGACTTAAAAATGCAATTTCAAAGTTCGTGACCTAAATGGCACACGATGACAAGTTCATGGACCGCCGGTGTATTTAACTCGGGCTTATACGCTGCGAGTAGTGTCACGTTCGGGTGCTCCAAAAGTCCAAACAAGAATCAAGGTTGGCAACATGTGCAAAGGCATAAAAAAGCATTGTTAACCACATAAGTACAATCACATAGGTGCTACTGTCAGGTGAACGCTAATCATATCTTTCTTCATGGAGTTCTCGAGAATTCTTAAAAAAAATAAAAATCTCGAGAAGGAATGATTTGTTTGTTTCTTCATGCAGGAAAGGCCCGGACGCCTCGTGTATCCGGCCGAATTTTTTACTTTTTAGCCTTTTTTCGAAAGTTTCTCACAAATAGACCCCTGGCGGAAAGAATTCAAAAAATGGACCCTAGCTCGGCGCCAGCGTCCCTGGCGCCGAGCCCCTGGGCTAGGGCAAACTTACATGGAAGGAAGCTCGGCGCCGTAGATGCTGGCGCCGAGCTCGGCGCCGTTGACGCTGGCGCCGAGCATGCTAAAATGGATATATAAAATTTTGGCTAACACCCTAGTTTTACCGTGAGATGGATATATAAAATTTTGGCTAAGTCCCTAAATTTACCATGAGATGGACATGCTGAAATTTGTTAAGCCTGGATTTTTACCATGACTTGGACATTGTCAAATTTGAATTTTACCGTGGGATCGCCATGACCTATGGCGCCGAGACATTACCTTGGCTTGCCGCAACAGACTAGGCAACGGGCATACACTACCTCCGGTAGCATCGTCTCTACCGCTCTGAATGGTCTCCCGGCACCCGCAACAGGCTAGGTTAAAATGTTTTCAAAAGGGACCAAAATATAAAAATTTCACTTCTGCTCGCGCATCAATCGATCCATCGACAGACTGGTCTGGTATTCAGCCCTACCCGTCTGGAACGGCACACGGATGGCAAGGCTTGGCCCTGCCCGCCCGGCTGCATGTCCCTGATCCAGCGGATTCTTCTTTCCTTCCTCTCCCTCTGGCGTAATCTGGCCCTCTGACCTCTACTGTAAAATCACGCACGTCGTACTTTGCTATTCGCGCACGCATGCTCGGCGCCAGCGTCAATGGCGCCGAGCTCGACGCCAGCGTCTACGGCGCCGAGCTCGGCGCCAGAGTGACCGGCGCCTTCCTTCCATGTAAGTTTGCCCCAGCTTAGGGGCTCGGCGCCAGGGACGCTGGCGCCGAGCTAGGGTCTATTTTTTGAATTCTTTCCGCCAGGGGTCTATTTGTGAGAAACTTTCGAAAAAAGGGCTAAAAAGTAAAAAAAAAATTCGGTGTATCCGGCAAGGGGAAAGGCCAGATCATTACTGGGCTGAAATGCTCTTATCTGGGCCTGCCCCTATAATGCTATCCGTTCTGAAACTATCGGGTTGGGCCGGGAAGGCTGCTTTGGTCTTCTCGCCTGGACAATATCGGAAATCGCGGCCTACGTCCAAACCACAGGGCTCAAGTTTTTTTTTCCCCGTTACATCACTGTTTTCAACAACATTCGTGTTCGTGTCCTCATCTCCTGCGGTCCTCGTTGTCTATATACTGCAGCATTTACAGAGACAGAGGTGCTGGTAACGTTTGATCGACACTGAGTACTGCACCCAGAAAAAGGCTGTCACTTCACCACCGTACCGTTTTATCTCGAGAATGGTAGAACAAAATGCCCGTTGTGTCACAGCTGCACTCTTCTGTTTTCTAATCCTACACTCTCAAGAAAATGACTTGGACATGCAAGTGGGTAGCACGTTTTGTTTCAACTGGCGAGCGAGTGGGCGACAGGGGCACAGGGACATCGCCGCCCGATCCGGCTGAAACGTCCGGCGCTGTAAGCCTGTAGCGACTATATCGTAGACGTAGTACCACTCTGTACTAGCCATGTGCGGCTGGCTGTGGCTGGTTGGCTCAGCGGCTGAGGCATATGACTCCAGCCGTTTGTGTCCTCCCCTCCCCATGGCCGACGCAGACGACGGATCGAGGAGCACGGGCCAGAGAGCCGCTAGCTACCTTGCGTTGCCTGCACTGTAGCCAGCCCTGTCCGGCCGCGCCCGTACCCGTTCGGCAGCTGGTCCGTCGTCCATGCATGGCCACCGGCCACGGCACGAACGCCGGTGGGCATCTCTACAGCGCCCGGCAGGCACGCAGTGCATGTGCCATAAAGGCCACCCGCGCCAGCGCGCTCACTTGTACCGCCACCAAGTTTAGGGCGCCGTTTGCCTGTTCCGGCCCTACGTCAGTAAGCATGGGTTCCGCAGTTACGGTTCCGGCCCTTAAATTGTCGCCATCTTTTCTTTTCTTTTTCACCTGCCCGTCGGCTTTTTCGCCTGCGTGGTGTTGCTGCCTGCGTAGGGCCATGGTATTCAACAAATATAGGAGTACAACCGTCGGCTTTATAAACCCGGGTCTCTGATGGGTCCGTTTCTCAGCAAAAGCTCGACTCAGCAGATGATATTATAAACGACGCGTAACTCCTGGGCCGGCCCAGATACCTAATGACAGGCCGGAAGAGCGATACAGTCTCCGACCGGAAGGCCTGGCCAAGGAGGGAACGACGCTCGCTTCCGACTCCAACCCGCCTATCCGACCGGAAGGCCTGATCAAGGATGGGACGACGCTCGCTTTCGCTTTCGACCCGCCTCTCCGACCGGAAGGACTGGCCAAGGAGGGGACGACGCTCGCTTCCGACTCCAACCCGCCTCTCTGATCGGAAGGCCTAGCCAAGGAGGGGACGACGCTCGCTTCCAACTTCGACCCGCCTCTCCGACCGAAAATACACCGATCCTCTGTTTACGGCTCTTCTCCGACCGGAGCGGTCGGAGCCAACTGGGAACGACCGGCCGAGGACGCCCACTCGGTGAGGACCCGAGAAATCAGGCGAAGCAGATAAGGTAAGGCGGTCAAGTCAACCGTAATACCGAGGACCGTACCCTGCACACCTGTAGGACAGTACTGTCAGGCCATGCCAAAAGGGTACTTTGCAGGTTTCCAGACATGTTAGAACACAAACAGTGTTGTAAGCGCCGATATTTATCTTACAGTATGGTTGTCGTCGACATTTGTCATACCAGAAGAACACAATGGAGCCTACCGCATGTATCTGGGCGTCAACAGTATTGTGGACGCCGATAAACCATCTTGTACCCAATGGCGTGGACAAAAGACTATGTAGCACACACACACTCTCTTTCTCTCACTTATAAGGCCATCCCCTTCGCCTATAAAAGGGGATGCTCTCTCTCTTAAAATAAAAAGAACAGACGGATCATGCCGACTCTCTGCCGCTCTGCTAGCTTTAGACGTTCTGAGCACTCGAATAGCTTCACAGCTTTAGAACTCTAAAGCTACACAGAGCATGTGTTCTAAAACTTAACGCACGTAGGAGCTCCCGTCACTCTCGTCCCTTCGGTCCAGAGCTCGACCGGACCTCTAACACCCCCCATCTTACTCCAACTCATTTGTAACCCCACAGCAAACTTCGAGCACATCGGCTCAGGAATAAAGTCACCGACCGACTCAAACTGGACGTAGGGCACGTTGCCGGAACCAGTATAAATCCTGTGTCATTGAGTGCTAGGCCACATCCGATCACAACATACGGCAAAACGACAAATATTTACTTATTGGTCACTTTTTGCATCGACAGTTGGCGCCGTCCGTGGAGAGAACGTCGTACGTTCACGCTTTTGATCATTGGATGGCCCACCTTTCCGCCATCTTCGGCATGACAGGTTCAAGCGATACGACTCTGTTTACACCAAAATTTGGAAGAAGAGTTACAAGGAACTCAAAAGCCCCCAAGATCATGTCAGCAGGGAATCAATTGCGTGCAGATCGGAATCAGCTGATTCAAATACAACATTGGAATTGACATTCTTCAGGCAGCGCTGGCAGATAATGACAAAGACTACGATCGGCGCCAGGACAAGACATGATGGACTCTACAAAAGGGGAATGTTTTCTCTTAGGGCCAAAGATTGTGATGAGTCGTGCTTAGACAGGAGTCATACGTAGGTCCCGGGGATAAATATCAAACCCCAGCTATTGTAAAGAACACACAATCAATCAAATACTAGTTATTTACTTTTTTCGGCTCCGGCCACCCCTTAGGAGTAGGAGTAGGGTAGATCTCAGTGAGTTCTTCAGCAAGTATGGCTGCATCGATCCGGTCAACCTCCACTGCTTGTCTGTAAGTACCATCATGGCTTATACCTCTGTTCGTACGGCTACATCGATTCGGTCGACCTCCACTGCGACTCTGGTATGAGTTAGTTATCGATTCTTGTCTAGTTCAAATATGGCTGCATCGACCCGGTCGGCCTCCACTGCTCAAACTAGATTAAGGTCAAGTTATCGGCTCTATCTAAGGGTGGCGTTCCTTCGGATAGATTCATTAAGTTACCGATATTGTTTATTGCTTCTATTATTGATTTAATTACAGCAATATCACTTTGCCCGATTGGGATTGATCTAGATCGGCCTTATATCTTTTTTAACCCATCGTTTGTTAATCTAAACTAATATAATCTTCAATTTAAACGATGAGTTATGTTTTATCGGCTGTTTTACATCAATCTTGATCGTGCATAGCGTGCGGTTAAGGCACGCTTGATCTTGAGTAGATCTATTGGCTAGCGAAAACTGTTCCATAGCTCATTATCACGACCTATGTGATTCTGCCTCACACCCCACTGTTAACACCGTGAAGTGGGGATCGTTATTTGGTAGATCTGTTCCTGAGAGGGCATGACCTTAACTGTGCGCTAGGCATGAATCGGCTGTTTTAGCTGATATCGAGCGCTTTTACGAACAGTTCGCATTACGAGATCGTTGAAGTAGCGATAGGTTGAAAGATGTATTAGCCCCATGATCTTATTATTGTATTACGACCTGCATGATTCTGCCTCATGCCCCACTAATATTAGTAATAAGTTAGGGTCGTCGAGTCTATTATTGTTTCTACGGCCTATATGATTCTGCCTCATGCCCCACCGGTTATAGCGATAGATGAGATCTAATATGTTCATTAGATTTATCTCTATTAAATGATTGAATGATGATGAACTATTTCTTTTATAAAGGAGTTCGGTTACTTATAGTCATTGGCTTAGCATGAACTAATTATTGTTAATATCTTATTACCATTGACCAATATTTATTTAAAGAATAATATTCATCCTGAACGATAACCGATTCTTCTTACACAACCCCATGAGCTTTAATCGATGTATTCTTATGAATATGCGGAATTGACTATTTAGTCGATCTCCTTTCATATCGGCTCTCAGAGCCACACATTCGAGACAATCTGGCAACACCGGCACGTTCCACCCTTAATTACTAATAAACTTTCTCTCCTTATCAATTACAGTGTCAAATTGACTGACACGTCTCGGGAGGAGTGCGTAGGATTGACCATCCCTGCGCTGAAGCTAGGCGGATCCTCAGCTCCATCGAGCGGACCCTTCCAACTTGCTCGTGTGTCCTCGGCACAGGACGAAATTCCATGTCGACAGACTCGCTTCGGCTTGCTGGAGTTTCCCACACTCCCACCGGTTGGGATGTGGGTTCCTTTCGTCTTCGAGCCATCCCAGACCTTCCTCTTCAAAAGTCTGGACTTAGTCGTCGACCAACTCGGCATGCTTCGCCTTCGTAAGGAGGCACTTGTCCCAGCGCCCGTTGGAGGAGGAGCACCCTCTGTCAGCTCCAAGCCACCCGATGATCTTGATGATGAGGCACTTGCGCTCCGCTCTGAGCCCACGCTGGGCTTAAATCCCACAGTGAGTAACATACATATTGTTCTTCACCCGCTATTTAATATCTTCCGCCAACTCTCTGGAGGGACCCCATTGTCCCCACCATGACTGCCATGCAACCGGTTCCCCTATGGCCTCGCGCCCTTCAGACATGCGTATGCATGGGGGCTCCAAAAAATGCTAACGCCGCCCCTCTCACATTCAAATTTGTGGGGATGGCGGGCTACGCTTTTGCCTCTTTCCATTACCTCGTGGATGATGAGGTCGAAAGGATGACTCCAGCATTGACGATGTCATGGCACCTAGCCACCCTCTGTCTCGGGAGTGCGCTATGGCAAACACCCCGGGACAGCCGTTGGTAGTAGCAGAGTCCCTACAGACTCACACCCCTCTAGACCCTCGTATGGAAGCCCTCGTGCGTGCGCAAGAGTATGACAAAGAGCTATGACAAAGGCGGCAGAGCTAGCCACCACCTGCATCGATGTGCTTGGCACAGCACGCTGCGCCCCACGCGCGTAACCCAGCAAGTGGTGCCTAGGGTCATGCCCGCTAGGTCCAGCGCAACATCATGGATGGGGGGAATGATCCCCCACATTTTGCTCGGGCTGGCCAGAACATCGTCGCTGCGGCGATGCTTCTACGTGGCCTTCTAGAGCCTATCGACCCTCAGGAGCAGGCGGTCCACCAAAACCTCCGGGTGCTAGTGGAAACCTCTGCCGTTCAACAAGCAGAGAGCTCCGCGTTGCGACACTGACTCACGACCTCTCTCTCCACCGAGGGAATGTGGGCACACCAGTCTGTGGGCACACCAGTCGAATTGCTCTATCCGCTCACCACTACAGTCATTGGGTGTGGAATAGGAGGTGACAGTTGCACCATGGCCTAACCCGACGCCCGCTCCACACCGACCACTAGTGCATGAATGCCTTGGGCCGAACTGAGATGCTCACAGTGTCATCAACATTCAGTGTGAAGCTCAACGTGATGATGATGTCCATCAAGGGGTGGTAAGAGCAGGCAACACGGGCCCCCGACGGACCATCAAGGGGAGCAGGGAGACGTACCCCAAGCATGGTCGACGATCAGACAACCGGTGTCCTAGCCCAGATGGCCAGGACCATGGGCCTTTGGCCATTACATCTAGAAGGTGCCGTTCCCACAACGCTTTCGATCACGTACCAACGTTGCCAAATATACCGGGGAGACGAATCCCGGTATATGGCTCGAAGACTTCTGGCTCGCCTACTGAGCCAAAGGAGTGGATGATGACCACTTCATCATTCAATACCTCCCCATTTGCGTGGGGAGCATAGCTCAAATTTCTCCCACCTAACAGCATCCACGACTAGGCGGATCTCAAGAGGATCTTCATCGTGAATTTTTTGGGGACGTATGTCTGCCCTAGGAATTCCTAGGACCTCAAGACCTACCAATAGGAGCCCAATGAGTCCCTGTGGGATTACATCCGTAGGTTCTCAAAATGATGCAACTCCCTTCTGGGACAACCTGTGAGTCCTTGATCCACAAGCTCGGCTGTCCGAAGCCCATTACCACCCACGACCTACTCGACATCGCCATGAACCATGCCTCCATTGAGGAGGTGGTCAAAGCAGTCTTTAGTGGAGGCTGGGATAAGGGCAAGGCTAAGTAAGAGGACCAAGACGAGGGCCCCTCCACACAAAGGGACAAAAAGAACAAGAAGGATCGGCACTGACCTGCCAACTCTGCTTTGGTCGCCGTGGCCGATCACGCGGGCAAGCAGCCCTAGCAGGGCTAGCCTAACCACTTTGACAAGCTCATGGAGAGTTCATGCACCAACCATGCCTATCCCATCAAACGCCTCTACAAGGACTGTGAACTCCTCAAGCGCTTTCTATGATAGGCCGGTGGACCCAAAGAAAGAAAGGGCAAGGAGGCGGTGGCCAAGAAAGAAGGCATGGTGGTCAAGGATGGGGACAACTTTCTCGATCCTAAGGAATGCCTCATGATCTTTGGGGGATCCGATGCCATCTACTCCAAGCGCTAGCACAAAGTGCGCTACAGAGAGGCATGCGTCATCGAGACGGCTATCCCCTCCTTCCTTAGTTGGCCAGAATCTCCGATCACTTTTAGTCAGAGGGACCATCCTTCCCATGTCGCTAGACTGAGTCGCTACCCGCACATCGTTGACCCCATTGTTCGCAAGAAGCGCCTCACCAAGGTGCTGATGGATGGAAGCAGCAGCCTCAACATCCTCTATGTCGACACCCTTGATGCCATGCGCATCCCCCGGTCAGAGCTTCGTCCAGTGAGCTCTCCCTTCCATGGTGTGATCTTGAGGATGCAGGCATACCCGCTCAGGTAGATCGACCTACCCATCATGTTTGGCGACCGAGCCAACTTCTGCTTGGAAGTCCTCACCTTCAAGGTGGTGGACTTCCCAGAGTCCTACCACGCTATCTTGGGGCAGCCATGCTACACCAAGTTCATGGTGATCCCCAACTACACCTACCTCAAGTTGAAGATGTTGGGACCGAATGACATCATCAATGTGGGTAGCACCTTTCTGGACGCCTACACGTGCGACCACAAGTATTATGAGCTCGCCACTGCTGTCATCAACTCAACCAAGCTCCCTCGGCTCAGAGAATCATCAACCCTAGCAGTCCCGGACTACAACAAGCCAACCTCCTCGACTGCCTTCCGCCCACTCGAGGAAACTAAGGCGGTGGGGATCGACCCCACTGACCCAACCAAGATGGTGCGGATCAGGACCCAGCTCCCAGCCAAATAGGAATATGAGCTCATCGACTTTCTATGCACCAATCGTGATGTCTTCACATAAAAACCTTCTGACATGCTTGGCATACCATGGGAGGTCACCGAGCACGCATTACGCCTCATCCTAGGCTCAAAGCCCGCCAAGCAATGCCTGTGTTGCTTTGACGACGAGAGGCATAGGGCCATAGGCGAGGAGGTCGCTAAACTCTTGGCAGTCAGATTCATCAAGGAGGTATACCACTCTAACTTACTAGCTAATCTTGTTCTTGTTAAAAAGAAGACCGAGAAATGGAGAATGCGCGTTGATTATTCTGGCCTCAACAAAGCATGTCCAAAGGACCATTTTCCTTTGCCACGAATAGACTAGCTAGTGGACTCCACCTCGGGATGTGAAATCCTCTCCTTTCTGGATACCTACTCAGGCTATCACCATATCACAATGAAAGGGACCGACCAGCTCACAACCTCATTCATCACCCCGTATGGTTTATACTGTTATGTAACCATGCCTTTATGTCTGAAGAACGCTGGTGCCACCTATCAACGGTGCATGCAGCAATGCTTTGCCGTTCAAATCGACCCGCTCGACCAGCCTGACCAAGTCAAGCGGCCAAAGCCAACAATCGTTGTCTATGTTGATGACATAGTGGTCAAAATGGCTCAAGTTTGCGACCTGATCGCGAACTTGGCTGTGACGTTCGTGAACCTCCGAAGGTTCAACATCAAGTTGAATTCCAAAAAATATGTTTTTAGGATTCCAAAGGGGAAGCTGCTTGGATACATCGTGTCCGAATGCGGCATCGAGGCCAACCCCAAAAAAATCACGGCCATCTCTAACATGGGCCCTATATGCAACGTCAAGGGCATTAAAGGCTCACCGGCTGCATGGTCGCCCTGAGCCAATTCATCTCTCGGCTAGGCGAGCAGGGGATGCCTCTCTACAAGCTTCTAAAAAAGACGGACGCATTTGCCTAGACTGAGGAAGCACAGTAGGGTTTGGAGAGCCTCAAAGCGTCACTGACGTCTACCCCAATCCTCGTCGCTCCCGAACAGTGAAAACCCCTCCTCCTCTATGTTGCGGCAAGCACCACGTGGTAAGCGGCACCCTAGTCATCGAAAGGGAGGAGCCAGGACACCACCTTAAGGTCCAATGACCCATATACTTCGTCGGGGAGGTACTCACCAATGCCAAGGTTCGGTACCTCCTTGTGCAGAAGCTTCTATATGTCGTGATGATGGCGACTCGGAAGCTCCAACACTACTTCACCAACCATAAAGTCCTGGTCATCACTTCATACCCGCTGGGAGACATCGTCCACAACCGTGATACCACTCGAACTAATGGGCCATGACATTTGGTATATCCTCTGCACCACTATTAAGTTTCAGGCTCTCGTGGATTTTTGTCGCTGAATGGATGGAGGTCCAGCTCCCTACCCTAGACGTCTCCCATGAGTACTAGACGATATACTTCGACGGGTCCGTAATGGCGCCTGGCTCGGGGGCTAGAGTGGTTTTGATCTCTCCGAATAGGAGTAGGCTCACTCAAACTAATGGGCCATGACATTTGGTATATCCTCCGCACCACTATTAAGTCTCAGGCTCTCGCAAATTTTGTCGCTGAATGGACGGAGGTCCAGCTCCCTACCTGAGATGTCACCCACGAGTACTGGACGATATACTTCGACGGGTCCATAATGGCGCCTGGCTCGGGGGCTAGAGTGGTTCTGACCTCTTCGAACAGGAGCAGGCTCTACTACATGATTTGCCTCCACTTTTTGGCCTCAAACAATGTCGTGGAATATGAGGCCCTCATCAACGGACTGTGCATCACCATCGAGCTCGGCGCTACGTGGCTCTATGTCCACAGTGACTCGGAGTTGGTCATCAACCAAGTCATGAAGGAGTCCTCCTACAAAAGCCCCCTCATGGCAGCATACTGCCTAGAGGTGCGCAAGTGCAAGGACAAATTCTAGGGGATTGAACTACATCAGGTCTCTCGAAAGGACAATGATGCCACCGATTTTCTCGTAAAATTGGCTGCTAGGCGGGTTCCCTCTCCAGATGGGATCTTCATCAAAGACCTTCATGAGCCATCCACCCGCATCCTAGAAGGTCCAATCCAAACACACCTTGATGCCAACCTGGCGCTTGAGGGCTCCGACCTTGGTGCCTCTGTGATGACATCGCCCGTCGACATCAACATGGTAGCACTCAATCATGCCAACTGGCGAGCGCCGCTACTCACCTACCTCCTTGAGGAGGTTCTCCCACCTGAAAGGACTAAAGCACGATGGATCGCTCGACGCGCCAAAACATTCGTCACATTCGGTAACGAACTTTACAAGCAAAGTCCATTAGGAATACTCATAAAGTGCATCCCTACTGACCAAGGGAAACAACACCTTGTCGAGGTCCATGCCGGAATCTGCGGACATCATGTGACCTTGAGGTCACTGGTCAAAAAAGCCTTTTGATAAGGTTTTTACTGGCCCACTACACTGCGAGAGGCAGAGGAGGTCATCCGTAGGTGTGATGGATGCCAGTTCTACGCTCGGCAAACTCATTTGCCAGCACAGGAGCTCCAAACCATCCCCATCACCTGGCCATTCGCGATCTGCCTCTACATGGTAGGACCCCTCAAAAAGGGCCCGGGTGGCTTCACTCACCTACTCATAGCGGTGGACAAATTCACCAAGTGGATAGAGGCGAAGCCTATCACCAACATTCATTCGGAAGAGGCGGTAAAGTTTTTTCCTTGACATCATCTACCGTTTTGATGTTCCTAACTATATCATCACTAACCACGAAACTAACTTCACCGGGAAGAAGTTTCTGGACTTCTGTGATAGATATGGCATCAGGATCAACTGGGCCTCAGTCGGACATCCATATACTAACGGTCAGGTCAAGGGGGCCAATAGCATGGTCCTCCAAGGATTCAAGCCATGCATCTTTGACCGACTCAATAAGTACACCAGGCGATGGGTTGCAGAGGTCCTAGCGATCCTCTGGAGCCTAAGAATGACCGCAAACTGATCCCTAGGATTCACACCTTTCTTCCTGGCCTATGGAGCTGAAGCGGTGCTGCCCTCTGACCTCGACCACGGTGCCCCAAAAGTGAAGGCCTTCGACCATGATCGAGCCACGTAGGCTCAGCAGGACATAGTAGACCTACTCGAGGAGGCTCACAAGATGACCATCATCCACTCCGCTCACTACCAACAAACTCTCCGTAGGTACCAAGAAAGAAAAATCAAAGGGAGGATCCTCAAGGTCGGTGATCTCATGCTCCGAAGAACCCAATCAACCAAGGAGAAACATAAACTCTCTCTACCATGGGAAGGACCCTATACGGTGACCGATGTGATTCGATCAGGCACCTACCAACTAAAGGACGACAATGTCAACATTTTAACCAACACTTGGAGCATCGAACAGTTACCTCGTTTCTTCCCCTAAAAATTCAGGCTTAACACTTTCTTTTATTCAATGTTTGCTCCTACAAGCACCCTAGCCCGAACACTCTTGGCCTAGGTCGCTCGGGGGCTCCACGAGGGTGTGATACCACATCTCTTTTTTACTATCATATATTAAATGCTTTTTACCCAAACGAAAGGGTAGTCCACTCCTTTAATTACCCTACGTAACTTTGTTTTAAACTCTCGACCAATCACACCATACCATGACCTATGGTTACGAGCAGATGAGCCTCGTGGACCATGACCGGGTTCTTAAGGTTGTAGCCTATGGGTCAAATGGGCTGGTGCGAAAAAGAAAGGATAAAAAACAAAGCTATGCTAGGATAAAAACAAAGAACAGATGGGACATGCTTCCCCTTATAAGTGACTCCATCACAAAACAAAACTGATGTATTCATGAATACAAAAAATTGTTCACACAGGGGCTCCCCCATGAACTTATCCTTTACATTTACTAACTGTTTCTACTCTAAAAACTATTGTGGCCGCCTAGCAGCATCGGCTGACGGCTCAGTCGATGAGGATAAGGGTTGCTCGCCTTTCGATGGGACAATGTTTGGCTCGGTCAGAGGCGGGATGTCATTCGCCCCTGACCTAGTCTCCACTCCATCCGTAGGCTGGATGACGTCTTCCTGGCGCACGCCTTCAGCCACGCTCGAACGGCGAGCCTCCATTACCCACTGCACAGAGACTTGCTTAGCAACCATCTATGCATATGGCACCAAGCTCTCCCCCGACCACATGGATGGCATTCGCGCTCTAGCCATTGGCCTATCCTCTACAGATGGCGGTGAAGTCTAGGTCCATGTGGTGCATCACCACTGAGGTCAGCACTCTCGACGTCCCATAAAACATCCCATCAGAGATAAGTGCTCGAACTTCGTTCGGGACCTCCACCAGCTGGATGGCGGGCGTGCTGGTGCTCAGAGCCGACCCGAACACCTTCAAAACAATGACCTGGGCAACATTACGGATCTGGTCAAGCTCCCCCTCGAGAGCACATTGCTCTTCAAGGGACTTGGGTAGCGCCTCTACGTTCCGACCGATGCCACCCTAGCTGTCTTCAGCTCCTGCTCTAGAGATCCAATTTTTCTACCTAGTTTTGGAAAAAGGACGACAAGCTAAGAAGCAAAGGAAAGGAAAAACCAAAGCATCAACCAAAGGTAGACCAGGTACATACCTAGGCGGGTGTTCTTGAGGATGGAGAGCCCTTCCTCTTGTTGGGTGATCTTCTCGAGCAGTCAGGCGTTCAACTCCTCCACCCCAAGCACCTGCCCCCGGAGCGCAAGCACTTCTCGATCAGCCTCCATCTGGGCATTTTGCTTTGTCTCTAGAGCCTCCAAGGACTTTTGGAGCACCTTCTCAGTCTTTGTCTGGTGGACCTTCGCTACATCAAGTCCTCGCTCGGCAGCAGTCACCCGTTCCACCGCGAGCAGTTCTGCTGCCTATGCTTCCGCCACCTTAGTCGCCCAGTCTTGGGATTCACGGTGGGCGGACTCCAACTAGCGCTCAAGCTTGTAGACCCACCATGACATTGTAGCTTCCTGCTCCATCCGACCGTGTTCCTCCCAATGGAAACGGGACTTGCGGACTGGCTTTGCCTCTAACTCCTGTAAAGCGAGAAGCAAGCACGCTAAGACAACTAGTGGAAGACCAAGGAGTTGAGAACAAACACTAAAAACACAGAAGGCTTACCTCGGTGATGCATGGCAAGTCGACTAGGACCGCCTGATGGACAAGCTCAACCCGCTCCTAGGCCTCCCTAAGCTTCGCCTTGGTTCGAACGTGGTCGAACTCCATCAACAGTCCTCTCTCCTCTAGGAAGTGCCAGAGCACCACCTCTTCCTCGTCGTAAAGGATGAACTGAGCCTTCCTCGGGTCACCGGGGTAGGGCCACACTAGCTTAGGGGTCGGCCCCAACCCGCTAGAAGATCTAGCCACCGCAACAGCATGCGACGACCGGACCACTGCCAGCTCCTACGATGGCGGTATGGTCGGCGGCTCCACCCTAGCGCCTGCCTCGCTAGGGTAGGGGATCTCCACTATCTTGGATCTGTGGCCCGCTGGCGGATGTTCTGCCTTAGGCCTAGCCGTGTCTCCTCCTGACCCCTCTAGCTCCGACCAGGAGGGCAGCTGTGTGTTCCTCCACTGAGCGAGGCAAGGAGCCTGGTCTCCCTCCTCTCTTCCACCGTGGCTGTTGAGGGAGGGATCGCAAGGGTCACCTCTGACCCAACCTCTGCCATCGCCATGGAGATTGCCGCCATCACCACCACTGTCGCTATCGTCATACTCGCGACCGACCAGGAGGGCGCAACACCCAAAAGGGAGGGTCGCACCGCTACTAGTCTGCTTTCCCCGTCGCTTGTCATGACTCGATGTAGGTTGGGTCTCCACTCCTCCCACATAGGAGGCAGGGCAATGCTCAGTCCTATTAGTCCTCAACCATTGTAAAAAAGTACAGGTCAGTCATGCTAAAAAACTCAACTATGAGATAAAAAAGAACATAGATGCTTACCTGGATGAAAGCGACAGGGCCCTAAAGCCTTGACCCGCTAGCGACGAGCCCACCAGATGAGGATCACCCATGGGTCATGACCTGCACCCCCTCACATCAACCGAGGGAGGTGCCGACCATATTGGTTCTCGATTGGCCCATGAGTCACCATGACTGCCGGCTCATGGCACACCCACCGAGGCAATCGATGGGGCATCTCCCCATTGTGGGTCCACGCACGCACTGACCCCAAAGATACGGGGGTACAAGCATGCACCTCCAACTGGCCAGCATGCCCCACCAGGCTTGGAGCAGGAGGGCGAAGCCAGCGATGCCTCCAAAGGGTGCGGCGACCGTGCTTGCTTCACCTCTCGCTCGACGGTGGCGTCTGAGCTCACGGCGCACTTCCTTGACATGGGAACGTCGCCGCGCCTCTTTGTATCCCACCCACTGCCGACGAACACAGCCACAGGAGCACAACGCTCCATAGAGGTCGCAACGACGCTCCTGTCTCTATCATCCTCGAAGGTGCTCACATCGCCACCTATCTCCATGGGCTCCTCCGACTCAAGCTCCGCCTCCACATCGCTCTGATTTTCATCGGCCTGCACCCGTCGGGTGATCTCCTTCTCCTTCTCATGCCTCCTCTGAGCCTTCTTAGCTCCCTTCTTCTTGTTGGTGACCCCTACCTCCTTCAGGGTAGCTTGCCGAGCCACTCCCTTCGGCCGCTTCAGAAGATGTGGCCAGGACTAGTAACCTGTGAGTCCCTACGAAATGAATGACCTAGAGACAAAATATAGGAGAGCAAAAGGGAAAAGGACATGGAATAAGGAGAGGGGAGTGAATAGCCTATTTAAAAATCTACAAACCGACTAGATCAATTTGATTAGTATAACAAATAACAAAATACAAACTTGCTCTAGCTCTATAAGGGTTGCAAGCCACCTATCCAATAATTCTAGTTATTATGATCACTAGGCACACAATTTACTAGGTCACTACTCACTAAGAGCTCTCACAATTGCTACACTAAAGAGCTCCACTAGATGAACTTAATCCACAAAACAAGCTCTCAATTCTAGCTACACTAAAGAGCTTGTTATAGCTAGTTAGCGGAAATGTAAATGAGTAAGTGAGGTGATTATACCACCGTGTAGAGGAGTGAACCAATCACAAGATGAATACTTTATCAATCACCGAGGGAATACCAAAGGGCAAGAGACAATCAATTTTCTCCAGAGGTTCACATGCTTGCCAACACGCTACGTCCCTGTTGTGTCAACCAACACTTGGTGGTTCAGTGGCTAAGAGGTGTTACACAAACCTCGTCCACACAATTGGACACCACAAGAACCTACCCACAAGTGAGGTAACTTAATGACACGAGCAATCCACTAGAGTTACCTTTCGGCGCTCCACCGGGGAAGGTACAAACCCCCTCACAATCACCGCGATCGAAGCTAGAGACAATCACCAACCTCCGCTCAACGATCCTTGCTGCTCCAAGCCATCTAGGTGGCGGCAACCACCAAGAGTGACAAGTGAATCCCACAGCGAAACATGAATACCAAGTGCCTTTAGATGCAAACACTCAAGCAATGCACTTGGATTCTCTCCTAATCTCACAAAGATGATGAATCAATGATGGATATGAGTGGGAGGACTTTTGGCTAAGCTCATAAGGTTGCTATGTCAATACAAAATGGCCAAGAGACTGAGCCTGAGCCGGCCATGGGGCTTAAATAGAAGCCCCCATGAAATAGAGTCGTTGTATCCCTTCACTGGGCACAACACGGGGTGACCAGACGCTAGACCTCAGTGTCCGGTCACACGATGCGTGCCACGTGTCCCCTCTCTTCAAATGTCGATCGCTCGATCTCAACGGTCAAGTGACGACCGAACGCAATGGCTCAAAGTGACCAGACGCTGAACCCCAGTGTCCGTTCATTTCCAGTAAGCATCCAGAGATGACTTTTCATGACCGGACATGTCTGGTTATGCTTGACCGAACTCACCCAGCGTCCGATCACACGATAACTCCCCTATGCATGACCATGTTAGTATGATCGGACGCAACCAACTAGAGTCTGGTTGTTTTAGCGCCAGCATATGGTCGATGACTGATGCTGCACTTCTTCTGCTTCTACTAACCGGACATGCCGGTCCATCAGAGACCAGCATCCAGTCACTTACAGTGACCTTCGTCTTTTCTATCTAGGGTGTCGGTGGCACCGTCGGACTGTCCGCACACTCCATAGGTGAAGTTTCTAACCCTTGCTCAAATGTGCTGACCACCAAGTGTATCACCTTGTACACATGTGTTAACATATTTTCATAAATGTTTTCAAGGGTGTTAGCACTCCACTAGATCCTAAATGCATATGCAACGAGTTAGAGCATCTAGTGGCACTTTGATAACCGCATTTCGATACGAGTTTCACCCCTCTTAATAGTACGGCTATCGATCCTAAATGTGATCACACTCACTAAGTGTCTCGATCACCAAAACAAAATGGCTCCTACCATTTATACCTTTGCCTTGAGCCTTTTATTTTTCTCTTTCTTCTTTTCAAGTCCAAGCGCTTGATCATCATGATGGCATCACCATCATCATGTCATGATCTTCATTTGCTTCACCACTTGGAATGTGCTACCTATATCATGATCACTTGATAAACTAGGTTAGCACTTAGGGTTTCATCAATTCATGAAAACCAAACTAGAGCTTTCAGGAGCACACTAGATTGGACAGCTTCATAATGTGAAGAGGTCCAGGCTTTCCTTCGAGGGACTCTTGGGCCCTCAGTTGCAGCACTCGATCGAGTCGACTCCAGACTTCGTCCTTCGCCAACTCCTCTGGCGATGCGTGGTCAGGATCCATTGGGCCGAAGTACATCCACATTGATTGTCTCCTCTCCACCAGCAGGGCGACTCGATGGTAGAAGAAGGTGTGGAACACCCACAGCCCATCGAGGCCATGTTGCACTAGCTTCTGGAGCTCTACCTCGATGACCTCTAGCTTGTTCTTCTGACTAGAGGGACCCTATGACCAACTCTCCCACCTCTCTAGCCTTCTTCCGGTGAACAGCGGGAATGGCACCTCCGCTGGGTTCCTAATGTAGAACCACTCCCCATGCCACCCCCAATTGGAGTCATAAGGGGAGTATGAGGGGTAGGAGCCCAACGGCCTTGGCTTCTTCTACAAGGCGAAGCCCCCAACCGGCGTAGTCCTAGGCGGCTTCCCCTCTTACAGGAATAGATCCATGTGCGGCTCCATCCCGACAAAGGCCTCATAGACAGTGACAAAACTAGTAACGTGCAGCACCCTAGTCGAATTGAGGTGCTATAGCTCTAGGCCCCACTCATTAAGGAGCCCATGCAAGAACTAGTGTGTGGGATATCCTAGCCTACGCTTATGGAAGACGAGGAAGGAGACAACCTCATTGACCTAAGGTCATGGAATGGCTTCCCCTAGCACAGGAGCCCTCTATTGTGCCACCTCCTTCGATGGAAGCAGCCCCTTCATGGCGAAGCCAGCCAACACCACCTCATCTATGTTGGATGGGCTCTAGTTCGACATCATGCTCTGGATTCACGAATGGATTTATGAGTTCTCCTCTCCATCGCTTTACCCTCTAACTCCTAGGAACCATCGTGGCACACAAATGCACTTGACAAGAAGGAAGAAGGAGGAAAGGCAGTAGATGGAGAATGGTGAAGGAATGGAACAAAACCCTCTCCCTTCTCTTATTTAAGGAGGATAGCTAGCAGTTGATGAAAGGTGAAGGATTGGGGAAAAACCCTCCCTTCCCCTATTTTAATGTGGATAGGCTTGCGGTGGGACGTGTCCCAACTGATGGGACATGCCCTGCCCGATGAAACAATGCCTGGTAAAATGAGATGTGGCCTAGGCATGGCCCACCACTACCGCAACCTAGGCGCAACCGCACGCATAACGGCCCTTCGCCGTCCTAGGCAATGTTTAGAAGGGCCCATCGATAGGATCTCCATCGAGGAGAGACTAATGGGCTACCTAAGTTGATTGGATGGCTCAGGTGACTACCAAGAGATAGGTAAGGGGCAGTGGGATGCCCCATGTAGGCTATGCCGACTCTGTCATGAATGACGGACATGGATCCCATTAGGACATATCCGATAAGAGCTCCTCAAACCCGTCACTCGAGTCATCAAGGTAACTTACCAAACCTTCTTACTTTATTTTCTGATGCATGATCATTTATTCATCCTTTCTCATATACGCATTCACACATTCATTCATACAAACATTCATTCATCCTTTCTCATACACGCATTTACACATTCATTCATACAATCATTCATTCATCCCATACATCCAAAGCATCGCATATATAATTAATGCATCACAACACTTCATGTTGCATCATGAAGCGGTAGTTGCCTCATTCAACACGAGCAATAATCGACCGGGGTTTGAAGGTCGGCCCATGAAGGGATCGAGGCCGCCTCGCATCAAACAGAGCCTTTGGAGAAAATGCAAATGAGCCCCAATGGCCCTCACCCGATATGCTTAGAAGCAGACAGGGTCATCTCAACCTTCTCGTTCGATCATAACCTCGAGCCATGCTCATAGAATCCCCATAGAGGGGAGACCAGTGGGCCACCTGAGTTGGTCTTTGGAACGACCCGGGCATCTATCGAGAGGTGGGTTAAGGAGCAGTGGAATGCCACATGAGGGCTATGCCAACCCTATTACGAACGACGGACCCAGATTCTGCTCAAATGCGCCTATTAGTTAGCTCACCGAGAGCGTCACTCGAGCCATAGAGGCAAGCGATGTTAGCTCAGCCCCTCCGGTTGCAGAACTGTAGGCATGGTAACACGCAGAACTAGACCAATCCCTAATGAACCCAACAGGGCTCAAGGGCTCAGGTCACACGATGTCGACTCAGGAAATCAACCGACTGCGTAGGTCATAGGTAGGACAAACATGGACGAACACCCCAAACGGTAGAAACATAGAAGTCTGTGGCCCTACGAAAGAGTACCAAGATACTTAGCCTCCAACTAATTCACCAGTCGGACGTAGGCTCAAGGGCTACACCCATTGGGGGCGCTCGTGCCCACCCACTGGCAAGTTTGAAAATCCCCTAGATGATTCTAACCAAATCGCCTGGGGGCTCAGGGGCTACACCCACCGGGTGCACTCGCACGCACCCGCTGGCAAAATAAAAAATCCCCCAAACGATTCTACCCGAATCACTCGGGGGCTCAGGGGCTCATGTTAGGTTCATAAAACCTGGGGTCCCTAATGGACCCATTTTCCAACAAAAGCTTGGCTCAGCAGACGATATTACTAACGATGCACAACTCCTGGGTCGGCCTAGATACCTAACGACAGGCCGAAAGAGCGACCCAGTATCCGACCAGAAGGCCTGCCCAAGGAGGGGACGACGCTTGCTTTTGACTCTAGCCCGTCTCTTCGACTGGAAGGCCTGACCAAGGAGGGGACGACACTGGCCAACTAATACTGCCTGCTGGTATGGTATGGTATGGTATGGTACCACACGCGTGTATGTATAGTACGCCTATATGCCATTGTTTTCTTTTTACTGTATTTATGATGAAGTGGCATGGAATTTACGAGGAGGCGTATGACCAGGTTGTTGTGCTGCTGTGTCAGCGCAAGACATGGTTCCAGCTTTGGTGCTTTAGTGTCTCCATTGATCAGGAGGTCCTTCGATTCCCTCTCGACTGCGATCGAATAACGCCGCGTTACTACGGGGAATAAATACTACCATTGGTCGGTCCCCAGAGGAGGAAGACTAGTTTAACGGTGGACGCGGTCAAAACCCCCACCCCAATTTCGTGAATACTCCTACGATTATCATGAATTCCGATCGTGAATAACTAGCATTGCACAATCATTCCGTGCTCATATGCGTCTACCCAACCTTGAGCGCGCAATGAGTGAGCGATCGGCAAATCCAGTGGTAATCAGCCGGCCCTCGCCTCTCCTAGAAGTAAGAGCAAGCTAAGATTAACTGTCACCTAGGACTGGGCCCTAGGTTGCATGCATCATTGAGCGTGTGCAAAAGCCGATTGTCCCGCCACCTAGATCTCTAGGCACAAGCACGCCACCAAATAAACTACCCTACCCACACCGTGGACGCACGAGGGCCGGGGCCATGTGGGTAGGCGGGCATGAAGAAAGAAAAGCGTGCATGCGGAGTTGCGGATGCGGTCCTTGGAACAACAAGCAGCAGCAGTGATTTTTTTAATTTTAACACTTTTTGGAAACTAATTTAAAATATAACACGGTCGTTTTTTAAACTAACACTTTTGGCCGCGCCTATTGCCCTAGCGCGGCCAAATGCATGTGCCATGTCATGCATGGTGGCGCAATAGAGGGCTGACGTGGCGGCGACCGGAGTCGCTGGCCGCTGACGGGGTAGGGCTTACCACGCTAAGATCGGTGGTGCGGCACTGCCGTGCCCTGATCTGTGGCATGGCAGAGCCGAATAAAACCGACCACCGCTGCCCGCATCCGCCAGTGGCCGAGCAGACGCCATTGCTCGAGCAGCACAGCAAGGTCGCCTGGCCACCGCATCTACCCACGCTAGCCCGCCACCAAGCACGCTGGCCGCCGAGCCCCCACGCCGGCGCACCACCCCCTCTGGCCACGCACGGTGGCTGTCTGCCAAGGACTACGCCCGTGCCTCCTAGCCTAGTCTAGCACGCTCCAGCATGGTACTCCCCTAATAGATAGTAAAATTATTACAATGTAGTTAGTATAGTTAGTAAAGTTATTTAGTTTAGTTAGTATAGGTAATATAGTAAGTTAGTATAGGTTGTAAAGTTAGGCAGTTTAGTTAGTACAGTTATTGAGTCTAGTTATACATTGGATTTAGTCTAATTAGTTGTTGTAGTTAGCCTTATATAGATGTTAATATTAGATTAGTTAGTACAGTTATAGTTAGAATATGTATTAATATTACTATGGACATTACGTACGACGATTTCGACGACATGATGAAGTTTCTTTTAATGCTTTTGTAGATGGATTGTTGTGTTAGAGTTTTGTATGGAGGAAGTGTTAGTAGAGAAGATGGTATGTTTGAGGATATGGAAGAAGAATTAGAATGGTTTGATAAACCTCCTAGCTTCAATGACCTTTGTGTCTGTTTGAATGCAAAGTTTGACGGTGATTTCACACTGAAGGGGAGGTTTGATACTGGGAAGACTAGGGCACACTATATCCTTATGCCCTTGCGTGACCTTGCTGACTGGTCCCGCTACACTAGGGTTCTCTAAGGTTCTAATGTGCCCATGGTTGAGGTGGTGGTGGAGAATGGGTATAGGATGCAGGGTGTTCAGGACGGCCCGTCCATTGATAGTGTTGGAGGCAATGAGCAAGAATTGGGGGTCAAAGGGGAAGCAACTCAGGGTAACATGGATTTGGATGGTCAGTTGATGCAGGAACAGTTCATTCAACTGCAATAGGATGTATAAGCAATGACTTCGACGTGAATGATTTCGAATGGGAAGAGGAGCAGGAGGAGGAGGACAGGATCGGTGATGTAGTTAGCAGTGATTCAGACGATTCTGATGATGACCAAGGAGGTATAGATGCTACGCCAACACCGGCTGATGCCATGCTAGTACCGGTTCATACTATGCCATTACTAATACCAATTAAGGTTTTGCATGGTGTTCAAGCTCAGGGTAGACTAGTCACCGATTTAGCTACAGATGATACCCCCTATGATTCATGGGCCAGAATTAACGAAGCGCAGTAGTATGTTCTACCACCACCTTACACAGCGACTGAGCTTGAGCAACTAAGGTCCAAGAACATACTTTTCATGGGCGTTCTGAACTATAGGGATGTCAGCATGACAGATATGACAGTTTATGACACCAGTCTCCAGTTATGTAGGAATTCCTTGTATAACCATGAGAAAGAAACCCTTAGGAAGGGATGATATTCAACACAATGTCAGAGATGAAACTTTTCCTTCGAGACTATGCTATGTACCACCATAGGTCGTACACCATCACTTATTTGGACCAGGAGTTGAGGTACCACGTGATATGCAAAAATGGTTGTATGTGGAGGTTAAATGCATGAAAGAGACAGAGTGATGGCAAGTGGAGGATAACTAAAGTTGTTGAACCCCACACTTGCCTAGACAATAGGGGGAAGGAAAATTATCAGCAGCTCACTACACGTTACCTTGCCCGTCGTATATTGGGGCTCGTTGGTGATAATAACGACATCTCAGTGTCTTCTTTACAACAGTCCATATCTAGATTCGTTAGGTACGATATGACGTACGAAAAGGCTTGGCGTGCTAAGCAAATTGCTCTAGCGATTTGATGGGGTACTTGGGAGGAAGCGTACAACAGGGTGCCCCACATCTTATGTGCAATGCATTACTACAACCCTGGATTGAAATGGTTTGTGGACACCGGAGGGATGTTTTTTTGGGACCCATTGAGGCATGTCCTTTATCGTGTGTTCTGGTCGTTCGTGCAAATGAAACATGCATTTTAGTTTTGTCGGTCAGTCATACTTGTTGATGGCACTTTCCTAATAGGAAAGTACACGGGCACCTTGATGATGGCTGCTGTTGTTGATCCTAAGGACCGGATAGTACCCATGGCTTTTGCTTTGGCAGAGGAAGAGAACAATGAATCATGGTCATAGTTCATGCGGCTTCTATGTGTGCAAGTGCTTGGCCCAACTCGCACTATATGTTTGATCTCGGACCGTCACGCAGGGCTTCTTAATGCTGTAGCTGAGCATATAGATGGGTTCCCGCCTCTAGTACATAGATGGTGCATGAGATACTTTGCCGCTAATTTCTAGCGGCGTTAGCGGAAGCAGGAGGTATGTGACAAGGTAAATGCTCTATGTTATGTGCGTATAGAGCACCAGTTCAAGGAGATAAAGAGAGAACTAGACAAGATGGTAAATGCAGCGGAAAAGGCCTGGTTAGAGGCGTAGATGGAACAGAAGGCTCAGTGGGCGTTAGCATATGATGAGGGGGTGGTTTCAGGTATGGCATCATGACCACTAACTCCTCGGAGTCCTTCAACCGTGTATTCATCGGAGTTTGATCGTTGCCTGTGTCTGGAATTGTTGAGTTCTCGTTTCATAAGTGCAATGAATATTTTGTGAAGCGGTGGGAACTTGCATAGAGGAATATAGCTGAGCAGGGGCGTTTTGGAAATGCCAGAGCTAAACATTTGAAGGAGGCCGAGGAATTAGCCAAGCAGCACACCACCAAGCCATATGGACCCCGCCGCCATATGTTTAGTGTACGGGGCAAGGGTGACACAAGCTTGGGCGGCGAACGTTATGGTGGACGAAACTACCGAGTTGATCTTGAAAAGGTAGAGTGCAATTGCAATGTCCCCTAGATCATGTATGCCCCTTGCTGTCATATGATCACGGCCTATAGGGTTCGCGAGTACAACTATGAGGATCTGCCATATATGTCACCCTTGTATCTCCTTTCGAACACCGTTAGTATTTGGGAGATGAGCTTCGAGCTATACCTTGACCCGACACAGTGGCCACCTTATAATGGTTATGACTATGTGCCGCATTCGGATCTAATGAAGGTAGGGAAGGGTAGGAGGAAGAAGAAACGACTCAAGGGGAGCATGGATGCTATGAGAGGGTACGGCGAAGACATGTACAGTGGGGGAGACTTCAATGAGACCCGTGGCAGGAATCTTTGCTCCGTTTGCAAATAATCTGGTCGCAAGGCTAGTCGGCATAGAAGACGAGGGCAGCAAGTGATTTCATATTGTGTTCGTACTGCATAACAAGTAGTTCAAATTTTGCAATGCTACATAATGTTAATATGAATATCGTTAATCTGAATACTCTAACCCTTTTTATCAATTTTGTAACAGGATGGCCCGTTCCACGCCGCACCAGCTGTACCCCCTTCTTGAGGTGGAGTACGACGACCCCCTTCTTCCACTGGACGACGAGGTTTTCAAGAGGCGTTCGAGGGATCCTTACATTTCAGGGACTTAGTTCATTACGTCGAACGAATATTGTTGTCGAAAACTTGCAGACTCATAAACCAATGAAAATGTTATGTGGCAACTTATCGTCCATTTATTTGCTTCATGTTCGTTTCAACTTGCGCACGGTCACGGCACCACTTGTAGTTTTGTACAGCACCGACAACAACTCAACTAAAGCTGGCTGTTGTCTGTCCATGTCACTGACGCGCCATGGTCTATGGCGCATCACTGACACGCCATGGACTCTGGCACAGCAGAACCTGGGCTATGGCGCGTCTGAACCAGTGGGCTATGGCGCTGTATTTGAGATAATTTCACCGATTATGTTTCATTTTAGAAATTTTGAACGCATGATACAAACAGATGTGATCACTTAAGATCGATCATGGGTAATCCGAGTACATGACACATGGGTACAATACATCGATAGTTCAAATAAAATATAAGACAATACAATAGAATTTCTACTACATAGCTACATTGATCATTAATAAAGCATGAAACTAACAGTCGGCGCAATTAAAAACCCTCAGTCAGAAACATACTGAGTAAGTAACTTGTCGTCTGAGTACCAATCCTCAACCACAACCCTGTTGCTGTGGCTAGGCTCACCTGCATTGCCCTGATCTGCCTTTCGTCTGTAGTAAGCGGCCTCCGCTTCATCTGCGGCCTTTGCGGCCTGAGTGAAGAACGCGTCGTCATCCTCCTCCACCTACAAGCCCGCCTCTGCTAGAGCGATGAGCTCGCTCAGTCTGTCAGTGTCGTCCTCAGCCTCCTCCGCCTACAAGCCCGCCTCTGCTAGAGCGATGAGCTCGCTCAGTCTGTTAGTGTCGTCCTCAGCCTCCTTCGCCTGTAAGCCCGTCTCTGCTACAGTGATGAGCTCGCTGAGTCTAATAGTGTCATCCTCATCCTTGTCCCCCTCATCAGACAACACAATCGGTGATTCAACGGTGCGACCAGCTCGCTTTCTGTGCTCATCTAACTTCTTTTCCTTGTACCTTGCACGAGTCACCTCTGCAACATGGTACTCGCCGCATCCAATCCCTTCATATATAAAATGCAATCAGTTACCAACACGACTATATTATATTTAAAATCAGGCAACGGAAAAAAGGCTTCGAAGTACTCACTGGCACATAATGAAACAACATGCTTGTTCAAGACCTGCATCTATACTCTTGTCTCCTTCCTTGCCCTCTCCTCCTCTAATATCATCCGTCTCTCCAATCCCTATTCGACAAGCTCAATGTCGATCGGGTTATAAATACCGCGCTGTCTAGTAAACTCACTCACATTATCTTTGTGATGTTTAACGAAAAGGTTGACGTAGTCAGGTCCATATCACCTCTTTCATGCAATTACTTGCTTCCTCTTCAATTCATTCAAGAACTTAGCTTGACCATCATAACATTCCCACCTGCATTTCCTAGTGTTCTGTTCAAACGATAAATTATATCATATATGTCTTAGCAAAAGAAACAAAATATGATTTCATGGTTACCACAAAAATAACCAACCTCATCATAGTCAATCATATGGCCGCAATAATAGCCTATTCCAAGCTCCGAAGGGACTAGACCGTAGTTGGATTTAACACCACATTCGTACTTCACTGGCGGTGCTTTGTAAATTAACCTTTCTTTCTTCTTTTGCTTTGCTTTTGGAGGTTTTTCGGGCCATTTGTTCTTAGGACCATACAACCACTCCTTGAAACGATACTTCGCCATTGAATACACCTAAATAACGTGACATTAGTACATGACACATATAGCTTAATATTTCAACACATACACTTTGCACTTACTTTATGCTTGTTTGGACACACAAACTCCAACGTATTATCAGGGTTTATCACGGCTCGGTCTCCGCAATGGCATAGAGGAGGTTCCTCGAGTCGTCTAACTGCGGCTAAGTGCTTCTCCTTAGTCGTCATTAGAGGGGGGTTAGGGAGAGGTGGAACCCATCGCTCAAAGTGTTCTCGTGGATATCGCCCTCTCCACCAATCGTCGAAAAAGAGGTACTTGGGGTCAAACTTGTCTGCACCGTCGATCTACTGAAAGAAAAAACACCCCTCATGAGCCTACACAATAAAATTCCAATAAAATAATAGTAACCTAGTAATACAAATAAAGAAGAAAAATATACGGAAACAATTACTTATATTAAAACGACTGCACGTGTAGAACACAACGAGCCGCTGTGTCTGGATGTCTTAATTGAAACATGTCGGCTGAACGACCACAGTCACAGTTAGGGACAGGGAGTTCAGGTGAAACGGAGGCATCTTTGCTAGACTCGTCGGGGTAAAATTCTCTAGGACGACCCCGTTTTTGCTATAACTGCTCCCGAAACATGTCTTCCATCTAATAAAACGGTTCAAATTAAACATCAATCAAAACAACGCAAATTAATGTAAAATATAATCATTTGCAATGCAACTAAAATAATATAACCGACAATTAGAGCAACAAAAATATACATGATAAATATACTTCTAACTAAATAATTAACCTTAACATTGACAAAATCAAACTAATATCTTCCATAGACGACGGCTCCCATTCATAATATACACATCTACTATTCAAACAAAAATAAAATGTGCGTCATTACCTTGCATAAGGACAAGGAGAGAGGGAGGTGGCCGGAGAATGGAAGGGAAGGGAGGCGGCATGGAGGGCCGGGCGGGGGCCAGGACTGGCCGCGTCGGTTTTATTTGGCTCTGCCGCGCCACGGATCAGGGCGCGACAGTCCCTGCCCCGTTAGCGGTCAGCGACTCCGGTCGCCACCACGTCAGCCCTCCACCGCACTACCATGCATAGCGTGACACGGATATTTGTTGGGTTTTTTTTAAAAAACTACCGTGTTAGATTTTAAATTAGTTTCCAAAAAGTGTTAAAATTAAAAAAAAATCGCAGCAGCACAGATGAGATGACGGCCCCGTTCGCCGAGAGAAATTTGAAGAAATCTAAAGAAATTTAGAGGAATTTGTGAGAGAAAAATACTATTCTGAATAAAAAAAAGTAGATCAAAGTCGGATTTAAGAACACGCAAACGGGCCAACGATGCCACCCCCGCGACTGGCGCGCAGTTTGGCGCCTGCGGGCGCCGCTCTTCATTCCATCTGCAGGGTGTAGCCGTGTAGGTGCCGTGGGCGACCGGCGACCAGCCAGGACAGGAGCGGCAGCCCAGGATGAGCTTTTGCCGTGCCGTGGGCTGCTCCTCCTTCGGTCCTCTCCCGGACCGCACCGCAAGTAGGCGCGGCGCGGCGCGGCGACCGAGTTAATTCAGCAATTACTCGCGCGTTGGCGCAGGTGGCCGAGCGAGGCGAGCGCGGAACACACTCCTGTTGTTTTAATGGGGAGGGGAGCGCTGTCAAATGCTCTACTCACTGTTGCTGTCAAGTGCTGCTGCCTGCTGCATACTCCGTACGTGCATACAGATACAGCTGTGATTTTACTATAGTAGTGGTTTGGTGTGGCAGAGTAGCTAGAAGAAGGCGTGGTAGGTGATCTGTATTGATTGCGGCGAAGATTACTTAATGATGGGGGATGCTGCTGCGAGCGGCAGTGCACTCCGGAATTCTTCCCGTCCGAGCGTTCGGACGGGAACCTTCCGCCGATTTTTCCCGTGCGATGCTTTTCCCGCGTGCCATGGCTGTGGACGGGAGTGCTTTTTCCGCGCGCGATGGCTGCGGACGGGAGCCGCCCGGCCCACATGCACGCGCAACAGTTTTGATTTTCCCCAGCGTATAGCGTACGTTTTCTTTTTCTTTTTCTTTTCTTTCTTTCTATTTCTCTTTTTTCTTTTTCGTGCCTCATTTTTTATTTATATTTATTTTATTTATTTATTTGATTTTTACGTTAGTTTTATTTTCCCCTCATTCTTCTTATTGATTTTCCTTTCCTTTTCTTTTCTATTTCTCTTTTTTCTTTTTTTGTGCTTAATTTTTTATTTATATTTCTTTTTTATGTTTTTTGTGATTTTTACGTTAGTTTCTTTTTTTCCTTATTCTTCTTTTTCCTTTTCTTTTTCTTTTCTATTTTACTTTTTCCTTTTTCTGCTTCATTTTATATATATATATTTTTTGTTTTATGTGATTTTTTTTAATTTTTTTGTTTCTTTTATTTTTGTTTCTTTTCTTTCTTTTCTGTCCTTGTCTTTTTTTTATCATTTGTTAATTATGTTTGTATGTGTATTTTTTCTTCTTTGTTGTTTTACTCTAATTAGTTGCTTTAATAATTTTACTTTTTACCTTTTTATCTTTCTAATATATGATATTCATGCAGTATACATTTAATGTTCTAGTGTTATGTCATGTATACATATGATGTTTTTCTCTTGTTCACATAGTATACATGTGATGTTCAATAATATGTATGTAATGTTGATGATGTTTTTTTTTATATTTACTTAGTATACATATGATGTTCTATGATATTTTTAGTGATGTTCACGTAATATATATGCGATGTTCTATAATGCATTAAGTGATGTTTTATGGTGTATTTAGTGATGTTCACTTATTATACATGTGATGTCGTATAGTATATTTTAGAATGTAAATATCTATGTGATGTTATGCGGTATCCATGTGATGTTCATTTAGTATACGTGTGATGTTCTAGGATGTATGCGATGTCCTATAACGTAGTTGGTGATGTTTTATGATGTATTTTATGATGTTCACGTAATATATATTCGATGTTTTGAACTTAAAACATCATCTCTGTTCAATAAAAAAATGTTCTACCTTCGTAAAATAAATGTTCGTTAATAAAATTTTATCTAAATATATTCATATGAGATTTTGTTTTGAAGGATTTATTGTAAGAAATCTGATGGTGTAATTGGAATTTAATTTGGATGTTTTGTTTAGCAATTATGACCTTTTTAATTAGTTGAAAGTCACGGTGAGCCACTGATCCCAGCACTACCAGCGGCTTGTTCGTTTGCACGAGGTTATCTCGTACTAGTACTGCTACCACAGAGCTAGAACAGTTTACTGGAATGCTAAATATTCAGCTCGTTCGTTTCAGCTTATATGATCGTGAATTATAAGCTATAATAATATTTTTTTTTCACATCAAATCAGTCAGCAGTATTTCTGGCTTACAATTCACGATCGTTTGAGCCGAAACGAACAGCATCTTGTCATCATCATGGATAATTGACCCTGTTCGCTTTACTTATCATTCGTCATTTTCAGTTTATTTTTTTAGCTAGAATATTATTTTTCTCTCACAACAAATTAATCGAAATAGTATTTTGATTTTTTTTTAGCGAAGCGAACGGAGCCAGTGGGCCGGCCACGGCCAACATCCAGCTGAGTCTGACGATCACCGATCCCTCCTCCCGTCCTCCGGGCTCCGGAGCCCACCAGTCACCACGGCCTCGGATCCGGCCGCGGCGACACAGTCGCTCGCAGGCAGAAGGCAGCCCCGCGCCCGGCCCTGTGCGCGTCGGCGTCGGTACAGCGCAAGGGGACAAGGCCGTAGATCAGCGCCATCGCGGTGGCCAGAAAGCAAACAAAAGCGGCAGGAAACACAGACGTCCGGACGAGCGCTACGGCGCACGGAGAAGCGAACAAGTTGGCTTTCCACGGCGTCGTCTTGTAGCCTCCGGAAGGGGAGAAGGGGCCTCCGTGGCTCCGTCCCGACCCGCTCTGCTCGTTGCTCCTGTCGCCGAGCGATTTGCGAACCAAAACAAAACGACCCCGGTTCTCGCTTCATAATGCAGGAACAAGGAAGGCCAGCCCAGCCCAGGTGTTTGTTTCGCCTACTCTTCTTTTACTTGAAGGAGAAGCTTTTGCTCTGTCCCGTGCGTGCGCGTGTGACCACCATGCATGTGTTTCGCTAGGGAGCTAAAGAAACGTTCGTCTCGTAATTTTCAACCAAACTATGTAATTAGTTTTTTTTCGTCTACATTTAATGTGCCATGCACGTATCGCAAGATTCGATGTGATGACTACTGTAGCACCTTTTAAGAAAGTTTTTGGGAACTAAACAAGCACTTAAGAGAGATCTAAGCACACTAGCACAGAAATAATAATTCCACTCCACTTGTCCGGTTCGTCGAGCTGTAGATTTAATTAATCAGTGCACCAGAGTTGGTTGGTTTGGTGCAGAAGCGACCAAAACCAAATAAAAACCCCGCGTCCGTCTGGACGTCTGGAGCCACCGCAAACCAGCATTTTTCCCCCTCTTCTCGCAAGCAGTCACGGTCGATACATACTCCGTACACTACATGAATTATCAGCAGTCGGATCGGAGGACACTGGCGATTACTGTACGAGCCGGGCCGAGGCCCCGTCACCAAGGGCAGCGGCACAGCGCAGGACTGAGGATATGACGGCTGAACCGTCGTGCCATCGTCGCCTGCCTCCCAGTCCCAGTCCCAGCCCCAGCGGCCACGGTCCTCCCCTCCGACCCGCGTCTCAGCCCAGCGCATGTTCGGTGGCAGTGTCACCGCAGCTGACGTCTGGGCCTGCAAATGCAACGGGGGAGAAAAGGGGATTAAAGCACTCGATGGCCGCTTCCCTCGTCGTCTCGCCTCGAATCATGGCGAAATGAGTACTACACTTCACACGCTCAACAGTTCACCAGCACTTATATAAAAAAACAGTTCACCAGCAACATCAAATCATACTAGGACCCAGACCAGCACGATGAAAGTAGTAGCACTGGGCTACTCCTACAGTCTGCTAACGGGAATGAGGAATAATGTACATGTTCTCCAAAAAAAGCAAGACGAAACATTATTTTGACGAATTTGTTTTGAAAAAAAATATCATTCTATCTAATAAAACAAGCTGAAAAAAACGAATTACAGACAAACGAACAGGGCCTTAGCGGTAGCAGTGTCTACACAAACTACTGTTATCTCGGATAAGAGTAGTACGATCGTGTACAAAAGGTACCTTTGCGAAGTAAAGCCACACACGCACAGGACTGCTTCGTTTTTTTATTTCGGTTTTCTGATGATCTCCCAAAAAGAATTTCGCAAACCTTTTCTGCACGGTCACGCTTTTTGGTTGACGACAGTGCCAGGGAAGGGGGTTGGGGCTCGAATCACGTGTAAAAGAAATGCGGTCACTGGATCCTTTCCAGCTGCTCCTCTTTCTCCATCCCTCTGTAGTCTGTACCGATACCGACACCTCACTCCCTTCTCTTCTCCTCCTCCTCCCTCTCCCTCCCTCTCCCTGGATTCCACTCGGACAGTACCAGCAGCGCTGGGTGGCCTCGCAGGCTCACACCGGTGCGGTGCTAGTCCCACACTCCCACTACTCCACCCACTCTCTCAGTCTCGCCCACTCTCTCCAGTCTCCACACACGCCATTGCCGCCGCTCCTCATCGTGCCCACTCCCAAAATGGAGCAGCCTGCATTCCCCTCTTGCTCCGTGGAGCGCATTCGCTCCAGCACTGACACGGGGAAGCTCTAACGCGTCGCCGCTGCCGAATCCTTCCACCCGACGGCCGCAGCTCCTCTCTCGGTCTAGTCGCGGTGGAGTGGAGATCCGTCAAGGCCATCTCGTCGTGTTGTTGGTCAGTAATCCTAGCTTGCTTGGACGAAGAAACCAGCACAATGCCATTTCTTTTCTTGGATGACAAAATTGGAGCTTGGCCTGCTCACATCTGCAGCGGTGTTCGTTTCTTGGCTCCATCCTTCCTGATTTCTCTGTTTTCACACTGAAAATCCTCAAAGCTTGCATCCTTAATTCCCTCTCTCTCGGTTCCAAGGGGCTTAAACCCTACCCTACTTCCTTTTTCATCTCAAGCTAATTCATCTCATTTGCATGAGCATTGCTTCAATAACCTGGCTGCAAAGAAGCATCTTGCAATGCGGCCCATCGTACTGTGGCTCTCGATCTGGGCCGTGTGTTCCGCTGCCCTGGCGGGGGCTGGTTCAGACATGGAGGCACTGCTGGAGTTCGGCAGAGGCATCCGGCAAGACCCATCCCGCCGCCAGGGCCGTTCCCTGGAACCCCACCAGCGCGCTGGACTCCGACGGCTGCCCTGTCGATTGGCACGGCGTGCAGTGCAGCAGCGGCCAAATTCTTTCCATCGCGTTCGACGGCATTGGTCTCGTGGGGAATGCTAGCTTGTCGGTGCTCGCGAGGATGCCCATGCTCAGGAACTTGTCCCTGTCAGACAACAAGCTAGAAGGGTTCTTGCCGGGTGAGCTGGGGTCGATGGCGTCGTTGCAGTTGCTGGATCTGTCTAGCAACAGGTTCTCTGGTCCAATTCCGTCTGAGTTGACTAAGCTGGCAGGTTTGGGCTATCTCAATCTCTCTTCCAATGGTTTTCGTGGCGCGTTGCCTTTGGGTTTCCGGAATTTGAGGAAATTGAAGTACTTGGACCTTCACGGCAATGGCTTCACCGGTAAACTGGGACGATGTATTCGCGCAGCTGCAGAGCCCAGTCCATGTTGATTTAAGCTTGCAACCAGTTCTCGGGGTCCTTGGCATCGATCTCTGACAACTCATCTGTGGTTAGCACGCTTCAGTACTTGAATGTTAGCCACAATGTGCTGTCAGGGACATTGTTTGACAGTGTTCCGATGCCTTTGTTCGACAGCCTTGAGGTTTTTGATGCGAGTTTCAATATGCTCAGTGGCAGTATCCCGCAGTTCAGTTTTGTGATCTCCCTCAAGGTGCTGCGCCTGCAGAACAATAATTTTTCTGGCTCCTATCCCAGAAGCATTCTTTAGGGAGACCTCTATGGTGCTGACTGAACTTGACCTTAGTTGCAACCAACTTACAGGTCAGATAATTTTCCTACTCTTAGTCTCATGCTTATCTTAAACATTGCATTCAGCTCGCTCTTATGCATGTTTCTTTCCCCATAACATTTTCCTAATGCTTAAACCAGCATATTATAATGAGACACATGTAAAGGATTGATGTTAAATCATTGACCTGCCACCATCTTCTTTTTTCCATAGGCAGTATACTTTTGTTTTGCGACTAAACAATATACAATTTTAAAGCATACAAGAAGTGTGCACGCTGGAAGTCTCAAAATGGATCAGCTGAAGCACCTATTACACATGAAGGGAAATTGCTCATTTCCTTCTTCTGAAGTCACCATGAAAGTTTCTAACTCTAGTTTACTGACTACTGGTATACTAATTGCCATTATACTCCAAAGATACATTTGCTATTAGTGATTGTTCAATTTTGAGACTTCCAGTGTGCACAGCTAAAGCTATGTTTTTCAGCTAGTTGTCTCACATTTTATACTCCTCCTCCTCCTCCTCTTTAGATCAATGACATCGAAAGAGAATATATTTGCTGATCAAGTTTGGTCATTCCCAGCTATATCATAATAAATTAGTTAGGAAAATGGCAGTAGAAATTTAAGTTCTTGACAACATTTTCCCTGTGGTACCTTGTTGTTTGCATTTTTTTGGAGGTGTTGATTGCAAGTTTCAATAAGATAGTTTGTGAGATTCGTAAATCTTTTTCGTTTAAATGATAATTTTTTATTTAAATTCCTAAAACATTTCTTGTCTAACTTTGGCACTGGCATGCATGCTATGTTTTCAATCATTTATAAAATGTATAGCATTTAACAATCATAATGCTGGTTGCCTTTATTTACTGTGTCCCCTTTTTTTCTTACACAGGTCCAATTAGACGTGTGACATCAACAAACTTGAAGTACTTAAACTTGTCACACAATAGTCTTCAGGGAACTTTACCGATCACTTTTGGAAGCTGTTCAGTAGTTGATCTGAGTGGAAACATGTTGTATGGGAACTTATCAGTTGCCCGAACATGGGGAAATTATCTCCAGATGGTTGATCTGAGCTCAAACAGATTAACAGGAAGTTGGCCAAATGAGACAACCCAGTTTTTGAGGCTGACATCTTTGAGGATTTCCAACAACTTGCTATCAGGACAACTGCCAATTGTTCTTGGAACCTATCCAGAGCTGATTTCCATTGACCTCAGTCTTAATGAGCTGCATGGACCTTTGCCTGGAAGTCTGTTTACAGCGGTTAAGCTGACTTTTCTAAATCTTTCAGGCAACAGTTTTGCAGGGACTCTCCCCCTTCGAAATTCTGATACCAAGAACTCGACTTCTATAGACTTGTCTATTCTTCCTGTGCAAACTTCAAACCTCTCATATGTTGATCTTTCAAGCAATTTTTTGAATGGCTGGCTGCCAGTGGGCATTGGTGATTTGAGTGCATTGACATTGCTGAACCTTCGTCAGAACAACTTTACTGGCCAAATCCCAAGAGCAATCACCAAACTGAAGAATTTGTTATTCATTGACTTATCAAGCAACAATTTCAATGGTAGCATACCTGATGGCCTCCCTGATGATCTGGTCGAATTTAATGTTTCCTACAACAACCTGTCTGGCTCTGTTCCAAGTAATTTGTTGAAATTCCCAGATTCATCTTTCCATCCAGGGAATGAATTACTTGTTCTTCCTCGCTCCGAATCACCAAATGGCTCTGACAAATCAGATGAGGGCAGACACGGCTTGAAGCGTGGGATTCTATATGCATTGATTATCTCTGTCGTTGTATTTGTTACTGGGATTATTGTGCTTTTGCTTGTTCATTGGAAGATCAATAGCTGGAAGAGTAGCGATAAAGGTACTGGCCAAGGTAAACAACATGTGACTCAAGGCCAGAGTGCTCAGAGTCAGAGAAGTGCAGAAACTTCAACAAGTGGAGTGCAAGATGTAACATTAGGATCGTCACCTTCTGCAGAGTATGGAGCTGTTCCATTGCCTGGCAAGGAAAGACAGCATGAAGCCCAAGATGTGCCAATTGATGCTGCTTATTTCAATGAACCAGCAGGTAGTAGCTCAGCCATTAAAGACAGCACAAAGTCTTCGATGCCTTCTTTGTCATCGTCACCTCCTGATGCGCACTCCCAGCATCATCACTCTATCCTTAGAGTGCACTCTCCTGATAAACTGGTTGGGGATTTACATCTTTTCGACAATTCAGTTGTGTTCACGGCTGAAGAGCTCTCTCGTGCCCCTGCCGAGATAATTGGCAGGAGCTGCCATGGGACATCCTACAGGGCTACTCTTGACAATGGGTACATGCTGACAGTGAAGTGGCTGAAGGAGGGCTTTGCTAAGAGTAAGAAAGAATTTTCCCGTGAAATAAAGAAGCTTGGTAGTGTACAACATCCCAATCTTGTCCCGTTGCGTGGTTACTACTGGGGCCCCAAAGAGCATGAGAGGATCATGATATCAGACTATGTAGATGCGACATCTCTGTCTACCTACTTGTCTGGTAAGATGGTTCCTTCCTTCACCCTTTACTCAACACTTTCTGTTTCGTGCTCAATATGGACGTTTTCTGATGCATATTTCTTCTTTCTAGAATTTGATGAGCGGAATCTCCCACCCCTATCAGTTGGACAGCGGCTGAATATTGCGATCGTAATTGCCCGCTGTCTAGATTACCTGCACAATGAGCGGGTGATTCCACATGGCAACATCAAGTCGTCTAACGTCCTGATTCAGAACTCCACTCCATCTGCTCTGGTAACTGACTACAGCCTTCACAGGCTGATGACTCCGATCGGCATGGCCGAGCAGGTCCTAAACGCTGGTGCCCTAGGATATTCCCCACCTGAGTTTTCAAGCACCAGCAAGCCATGCCCATCTCTGAAGAGCGATGTGTACGCTTTTGGTGTCATTCTGCTGGAGTTGCTGACAGGGAAGATTGCTGGTGAGATCATCTGCATGAACGACGGCGTGGTCGACCTGACCGACTGGGTGAGGATGCTGGCTCTGGAGGAGCGTGTCTCAGAGTGCTATGACCGGCACATCACGGATGTTGAGAGCTCGGAAGGCACCCCGAATGCGCTGGATGGCATGCTGCGCATAGCGATCCGGTGTATCCGGTCCGCATCCGAGAGGCCGGAGATCCGAACGGTGTTTGAGGATCTCTTGTCCCTATCGTCGTGACCGTAGTTCTTGATAGTGTACATCTCGTACTTACATGAGCTTGTGGAAACTTGGAGGGTATACTAACAATTGCTAGGATTTTGGGGGTGATGTGTGTGTAGTCTCCTTGAGAATTCATTGTTTGGGTCGCTCTTTCTGGGAATAGTTGATTCGTTTTTACCTAGTTCACAATTTTAGCAGTAGATGATTGCGAGAATAAGTTTGTGCATTGTGATTTCAGACATCAAAAAGGAAAGGAAAATAAAGAAAGTCTTATTGATTTGTTGCTCTCCCGTGGTATGTATTCGTATGTAACAGTAATCAAATTCCCAAATATTTACAGTTAGATATTCCAAGATTCTCTTTCAGAGCATGAACTTGTAATTCAGAAGCCAGCGCCTTTTGTGAATATAATATATTTCTGACCTGGAGCCTTCAGCAGAGGGCATATCATCTTAATAATGTTGCTTGATGCTTCCATGTATCATCTTAATAATGTTGCTTGATGCTTCCATGTATCTGATTCTTACAGAAACGGGCGATTCTTGCTTCACACATAATCAAGGCTGGAGAGGAATGCAGCAAGAAGATATGCTTTTTCAACAGAGAGAGGGAGGTTGGCAAAAGCACTGCCCATTTTCGAATTTGCTGAGAGAGGATCGAGCTTTGTTCCTAGATGTTGCTAGAGGGCTCTGCTCCCTATGTCCCAAAATATATGTCGTTCTCACTTCCTGATAAATAACTTTAACTAATTTTAAATAAAAAATATTAATATTTATTATACATAATTAATATCATTAGACAGATCTTTAAATTTATTTTTATAATAAATTTATTTGGAAATATAAATATTGCACGTATTTTCTATAAATCTAGTTAAACTTGTGGTACGGAAACAAAAAACGACAAATAATATGGGACCGAGGGAGTAGGTACATTGAGTTGATAGTGCCAAGATGAAGCTCTACTAGTATTGTTGCGCGCGCATTCGCGCGCCCGTGGTGAAGTAATGGTAGACATGCGAGAATAAACATATGTACCAACATATCTTATATGTTATTGCTGGCTCCAGTCTTAGGTTCATTGGTCCATTAGTATAAGGGGCGCGCCCATTCTGGAAAGCGTGAAAGCGTGTGGACTCTGTCGTCAAGTAGCTAAATAACGTGGTTTTGCACCTGGTATTTTTTTTGACTATTTGATAAATGAAATAATCTCGATATCCATATGACAAAGAATAGATGTGACTCGAAGACATAATATTTGGTGGTGGCACATTACAATAGATATATAATAGATTGACATAAACACATGTTACATCAGAGAAAACAGAACATACATAAGCTGCTCAGAGCATGGCTACATTCTTTTTTTGACTTAGAACAAATTCTACATCTTGTGCATGACTACAATAACCTTTAGTTTACAGTCTTCAAAGGGCTGGAAGAGGCCTTTAGGCTATCCACAATGTCAGTCACAGATGGCCACTGAGATCATCAAACCAAGCTTGCTCAAAGTCAATTTTGGTACGGGCAGCATAAATAAAAGCTCATTTGAGCGCCTGCTACATGCTGCAAGGTGAAAAGCTAAAGTAGAAAACTGAGAGGAAACTATGAATAAAACTACAGTGTACATCTAGTAACTATAGCACTCTATCTAAAATGTACTGGCTCATCTAGGTACCAAGCTGCCTAGGTACACACCAAGCTGCCTAGGTACACACCTGAACTGGAGATTGGAATCACAAAACTTGCTTGGATCATCAGACAGTCATTGGATTAATATCACAGTTCACTCAAATCTGACTAAATTTTGGTATAAGTAACATAGGTGAGCTCATCATTTCATCTATTTCATTTATATAGAGATAGGATTATTGTCCAAAAAAACCACCATAGTCCAAGCATCATGTTATAGGAAGTTCGCACTGAACTGAAGCTTCTCTTGGCCATCATAAGTGCTTCAACAGGTGTGGAAGTGCATTGAGCTGGGTAACTGGACAGAACTGCTATGAGCAATATAAAATAATATCCTAGAATGGAAAAAATAGCAACATCGGTTGAATAAAATTAAGAGACGAGCTTAAAAAGTGAAACAACATATACAAAAAAACGAGCAGATAAATGTCTTAAGCAGAACAATGAAGGAAAAATTGTATACCATTTGTTCATGTAGTACACAGGTAGCATGTATGGAAGTACTAACTGACCTCCTAAAAGAAGTGGTAATCGCAGAGGTTAACAAAGGTTTTCCCATCGCTGCCCTATTTCATTAATTTTCTCACAATCGTTGAGGCCATGAAAAGCCCCTGAAGTGACTTGAGCAAAATAATTGTCTCATCCATGTCCCATATGTAACTTTGATGACATCCATTTTGCTCGTATTAAAAGACCAGACAGCTGTAATCCAAAATTACAGGCAACTACCTAAAATCACATGAATTTTATTTAGCATATAATGAAAACAAGGCCCCTCAGGATCATAAAGAATACTATTTTTTGGCAACATATTATTGGCTGAGCATGATAGAGCTGCTTAATACCTTCCTTTCCCCACTATTTGCATAGGACTGCTACATGCAGGTGCTGGTGTTTAACCACCTGCCATAACCATGGTTTCTAACAACTAAAAGCAGTCTCGCAATAAGCAAGGACCAATTTGCAGTAAATACTAAGGGACAGGTAACTACATGAATATATGTAATCTATATGATCACGATGATATTAAGATGAATGACAAAAACGAAGTACAATTAATTTTAGGAGTGCCTGGTGGAAGAGACACCTTCCAACATAGCTCAGTTTCATATTGGATACAATTTACTTACATAGGGTGCTGTCATACTATAATTATCTTGGTGAATAACTTGCATGAAACTGAATAATGATGAATAACTATGTAGGCAACCTCCTTTCGTTAAAATTCCTTCCAACAACCAACCAATGCAAGATGAGTCCAAATTGTTTCTACATGCAATATTTTCCAACAGGCCGGCCAAGTACTATAACAATGTATTTTTCTCACAAATTGCTCATAAATCAATACACTTAGCACAAAGCATGAAAAGTAATGTGGGACAAGCAAAGGTAAAATGCATAAATAATAGTAGACAAAGGAAACCTACGAAAACAACACATGCCGCAACCAACCATGAATTATATAACAGATTGAAATTAACCAAGGTGGCAAGTGGACATCGCCAACACCGAGGGCTTGCCAACACCGCTGGTCATCCCAGCTATTTCCCCGAGGGGGTCCTATCAAGCTACGACGGGCCGAGAAAGAAATGTTATTTTGTAAGAAAGCCAAGTGCTGATAGCAGTATCTGACACATTGTCCATGTCTCCATCCCTAAGAGATATACTCCTAGACTGTGGAGTGCAGAAATAATTTATTCAATGCAGCTCAAAGTAGAAGTATTATCCCAACCTTTCTTCTTTGAACGACAACAACTATTTGGCAGCTCGCTTCCCAATGCCAAGATCATGGTGATAGAATCGGCAACATTCAGCAGACACACCTATGCTACTGCTGCTGGGGAAGCAGCTGCCTAAATCAGTAGAGAAGAAATGCTCATCAGACTGAACGCTTGGAATGAAAGAGATGGTAGATGCACTAAAGAGAAACTGTAGGGTCAGAAGCATATTACTGAGGGATACGTTGGCTTAGAATATAAGGAGAACTTTCTTGGTTGCCATCTAAACTTGGGAAAACTACCATAATTCCAGTCAGGAAAAGATAGTTCCTCTCAAACTGCTGAGAACTTGAGATTGCTAGGTAGCACATACTAAATTACTCAAATCGACAACAACAGATAATAATAGAAATCTGTAAAACCTATGCAATACGGCATGTCAGGGATCTTCAAAGATAATGAGAAATTCAATAGAGAAACTGATACTGAGGGTGTCAATGTACAAATGCAATGCATTTGGAATTATAAGTTCATCAAGGAAGCGAACAGGGCAGCAATGGTGTAGTACCTTGTAAGCATTATTTTTAGCCTCGAAGATAGCGCACCGAAAGTAGACCAGGTAGGTAACCAAGGTTGACGTTGGAGCTCAGGCAAATCTATAGAGAGGAAGGTAGCTCCACTTATCAAGATCATATCCTGCATAGCAATAGGGAAATGAGAAGTACAGTTAGGGAAAACCGACATTGAATAGCGCAGATCCAAATTAATTTGTGATCAAGCACTCTAGAAAGCTCTTTTTCATCTCTCATGCCTTTCAAATGAGAACACAGTGTGAAAGCATTAGTAAATCTGAGTAAAGAATGCACCATGTTTAGGCCAAGCCAAAAGTATGTCAAAAAGCTGATTCAGTAGAGACAGGCTGAGGCGGTTCCACGTGGAGCAGCTGACTTACCTGAAAACCAAGTTGGCTAAGCTTTTAAATGGAAACGTACTTTGTACCACAAGAATGACCGGTGCTTTTTCACAAAAGCGCAGCTTGCAAAATAGTAAGTAACACCCCAAAATTATCAAGGGAACATGAAAAGATGGAAGACCGGGAGTAAACCAGACATCCAATTATTAACTGTAAATGTGTGCTCACTAAATATTTGTCGGTTGAAACAACCAATTAGCAGGTAAAGGTGGCATGAGGATATAGACATAGAGTCTTCTTCCAGAAAAATATATATTTTTAATAGTTTTTGATATCTGATAGAGCAGAAGGAATGGAATAAGCTGTGTAGACCCACTTTAAGTTACTATAATATAGCATGGGGCATGAATTAGGAACCCCAGAGCCATCAACATGAATTTAGGAGCACAAGATGGAAGCGGCAAACAATATAGTAGTAATGATAACAAATTAATCTCCACAACATACCTTGCAATGTGCTGCTCAGCTGAGTCGCAAGAAGTTTGGGGGTTAAGATGTTTACCTGCAATGCAGAGAGGAAACCTGCATTATGCCAAGCAATGAGGTAACTGCAGTAAAGCCAAGCAGCTAACAGAAAAGGGAATCGCCCATCAAAATGGAAACTAAAAGCGTGAACCATGGCCTCTTTTTTTTCTTACAGAAACATAGCAATATTATCACAGTCCATGAAACATCTATTCAAATGTAATTTTGCAGTAACAATATTATTTGTTCACAGAAACAAAAGGTATGTTGGCTTATTTATTCAAATGTAATTTTCCAAGGTATCAGGGAAAAACATCTATGGAAGAGATGAATTTAGAATTAAAATAGAAGGAAACCCGAGTCTGCAAGACAGGGTCAGACTGGAATCTGAGAATTTAGCTGGGATATATGGAACTAAACTTATAATTTGGAATTAAAATAAAAGGAAACGCAAGCCCACACTACAGGGTCAGACTAGAATCTGAGAATTTACGTGGGATATATGGAACTAAACTTACATCTGATCTGTAACGGACTGCTATAAGACTACCCAACCCAAAATTCCTTTCTGTACACACATCTGAACCTTCTAGAGATCACTGCACGCTGACCTGAATAGTCACCAAACTACATGCAAACTGTAAGCTATCTCAGTTAATGCACTTCCCACTGGTTTCTGTAAATATTTAAGAATCTAAACCAGGTTGATGTCTAATTAGACACCAATACGACTATGGCTTCTCACACACTGTTCTTCTAATCCCTCTTTGATACAAATTACCATAGCAGAAAAATGCTCGCAACCACATAAACACTAATAATAAAGAATGAGACAGATGGCTTGTTAATTTAGTTTATCTGCAAACACACTTCAAAGTAAAATATAGACGAGACAACTGCACTTAACTACAAGAATAGAGATATGTATATTCAGGTAGGGTGATCACAAGATCAGGCACAAACCTTGAAACATTATGAAAAATTCAGGTTTCAATTTTTGAGATCCAATAGCTATTCAGAGCAAATTGAGCAAGGAAGACATTTCATCATGAGGGACGGTAGTATGAGGCCATCGTTCTCTGCAGTTAGCAATCATTTGGGACATCTTAGATTGGAACCCATGACTATGGAAAATCAGGAAAGGGTTAATTCAAAATTTTCAATGAAGCCTATATATCTATTGCAAAAGATGAGGAGGGCCTAAAAATCATTAACAGATGCTGCTGCTTGTATACCTTTACTTACGCATAATCTGTCGCTGCTGTAAGTAGGTATTCCTGCTCCTTCTTTGCCGCCTTTGTTTTGACCAACGCAGAACCAAGATTTGTGCCCCATGGGGTTCCCAGCTGCTGTTACGAAATTCATCAATTACTCTCAGCAGTTTCGCATCCACTTGTAATCATGCTTGTTCCAACCTGAATGGAAAAAATGGCAGGTCCATTCTAATTAATAGATATCCTCATGGCCAACCAATCAGGCTAGAAACACATGCTATAGGTTTTCATTCTTCATACGAAATTGTTCGCTGCTATAGAGTACACTGGAAAATTTGGTGGCAGACAAATTGTTTACCGACTTCTTTTGGTAGCTGTCCAAATTAAACAGGAACTTAATACTTGGAGCTATGTGAACCAGTGGTGTGCATTTTATCAAACACGCAAGCAACTATTGTCCCATTCTTACTGCTACAAACAACAAAATATGCAGAACCATGATCTCAAAGAACCAGCCCATAGCATAGTGCTTCATTGAATCATCAAAAACATAAATGGCTCACATCTATACTGCAGATGAACTCTGAATATTCGTGAAAAAAGAGCTCGAATTGGTTAGTACCTGGAGAGATAAGGCCATTGAAGAGTCGCTGAGCATGTATGACGCAATTTCTACGCTAAGCTGCCTTATCCAAAAATTAGAGAAGTTCAAGGTTTGGGTGCTCGGTTTCGCGCAGCAGGAAGGGAAGCGAAGGGGCCGATCGTACCTGGATACTCGTCGGCGGCGAAGGGCGCGATGAAGAACAGGACGCCGAGGAGGTTGCGCGGCGCCTGAATGCCGTCTGGCCGTACAGACAAACCCTAGGGTTTTGTCGGGCACAGGAGAGTGCACGGGACCCATCTGAGGAGTCATTGAGGAGTCCTCGCGGAGGATGGGGGGGAGGAAGGGAGCCGCCGGGCTCCAACCGTGCCAGCACGCCGCCTGCAGGCAAGCATCGGTGTCACGCGCTCCGCCACCGTCTCGGGAGGGAAGGGGAGAGGGGAGGAGGAGACGGATGAGGAGGAGGAGGAGGGAGGGAGGGAGGCCGCGGCGCGGCGCTAGCGCACGGCGCCATCGTCGTCGCCCCTGTGGGCGTCGGAGAATGAGGGAGAAGAGAGGGAGGAGCTGTTTTTTTTCCTTTTTTTATGGATGGATCGGTAGGGGCAAAGAAGTATCTGAACATTGGAAGAGAAGGGAAGCTGAGTATATATTCATTTGCCCAGATTCTGACAAGAAGCAAGAGTAGGTTGATTCTTACGGAAGAGAGAGCGGGTAGAAGCTGTACAGTAAAAAGCAGAAGCTGATTTGGTAGAATCTCGCGGGAGCAACCTAAGCCATCGGATTGCAAGATCCAACGATGGAAAAAACTACGGCGACGTGGATGGCGCTCCCGGCGAAGGAGCAGGGCGGCCTTGTCTAGGTAAATATCATCCATGAGTAGCCTACCTGGTTGATGAGATTGGATAGGCTTAGTTTTCTATGGAGCCCGAGCCTAGGGCTTTAGGTTGGACCAGAGGGCTTGTTGTTGGTGGTGAAGCTCATTATCCTTTCTTCATCTTCTCCACCAAGCTAGAGGGTGGGAGGCCCCTCTAAGCTCAAACCATGTCCAAGGGGAAGACCTTGGGGCTCCTTCCATCAGCTTGGTGGTCTTTTTGGCGAAGGGAAAGACACGTAGATGCCTGGGATGTACGTCATTCTCAAACGATCCTTTTCTAATAGCTTCTCTTCAGTACATACTCCCTCCGTCTTTTTTATTTATTTTGTTACTCTCACTTCTGTAACAGAACCGACCAAATTATAAGGACTGTAAGTACAAAAACAATCACCGAAGTGATTAAATCCCTGTACTTAAGCTCCCATAATTCCGGTAGTCCAGGAAATCACGAAGGACTTCAAACAACTCCCGACATACAAACCAAGACCGTAGTGATTCAACACAACACATCATTCGTTACAACATTTCACAAGTGGCATTCGGATTACATCCATTAGAGTTCAAATAAAATATTACAAACCAAGTTCAAATTTGCGGAAGCAACATAGTTTAGTACATAACTTCATAGTTTCAAATACATTGCCAGATCTTAGTCCTATCTCACCAAAAGCATCTTCAGGTACGAGAACTAGGAGAGACCACGCCCAACGGTCTAGTCTTCATCCCTAGCCAGGAGAAGGCAATACTTACAACAACCTAAAGTAGAACTAGGTCATCTGCAACAGGTGGGAGATAAATCCCTGAGTATGAGAAGGTACTCAGCTAGACTTACCCATCAAAATCAGAAATAAAGGACACCAAGGGTCATGCAAGGCTTATGAGGTGGGCTAGCTTGACACAGTTGCATAAAAGAGCTTATGAATATAGTGACCAATTTAAACTTAGCATCAAGTTTATCATCATTTACCTGTCCACTAGATTAGCACCTGTACTAGAGCACTCACTTATTAGGAGCAACCAATATTAACCATATCAGGTATAATAAGGCTGTCATCATCATACCATCATTCCTGAACCATTATGTTATTTAGTGTATCTACTTTGAAGATAAGTCCGTCAAGTTCTCACTAACCGGTGAGAGACGGTGACTCGAATCAAATTACAACTCAGCTGAGGGGGTATTCCTAACTCTCACCCTGGCATACTTTGCAAGGGTAGCCGTGGGTCACCTTTGGTACAACTCAGGAACCAAATTCGCTGGGTTCGATCAGCGCCAGCACTCTCAGGGATTACCCTTCTGCCAGGACGATTAGGACTTTTAAATCACCTGCCCTTGGACTCACGCCTACGGCTCCCTTTCGAGACATACTTTATACTTATCGACTCTTGGCCTGAGTTGAGCTACTCGGCTTCATGGTCAGGTCTCCAGACCCGGCTAACTAAGAGAGAGGCATGCGTTCAACATGAACAGGAAAGGCTCCAAGATTCGGTCCTTAAGCGACATAGACAGAGTCACTACAAACCGGCAAGCCTCCGCCCGGTCTTCAATTCAAATTAAGACAGATTCTTTTCCACGATAGCAAATATAGCCAACCGTGCCATATGTATATCCCTATAGCTCCCAGGTGACAGGAAATCACCTGACTTCTACCGCGTTTAAGCAGGGCTAAGCACTACACGAGCCTGAGCTACATAGAATTCAGGGTATCAATATCTAGACAAGGATTGGATAACCAATGCAGCAAGTGTTTGCATCCAACACCTAAACTTAATGCAACAATATATATGTAACAATAATACTTTTAATTGCATTTCAGAAGTTAAGAGGCTTAATATGCTCTAGGGCTTGCCTTTCACAAAGTTGCACGGATGGTGATCCGGGCACTCAACGACGACGTCGTCTGGCACTTCTCCCGAGGTCTGCACCTCCTGAACCTTCGGTGTTGGCTGCTGCTGCTCCCCGCTCGGTTCCTTGAATTCCAGCAGTGTCACTCCTTCCGGTACACCTATTGCATGCAGATGCACAAGATAAATATCATGGAATGCATAAGGAATGACATGATGCTCATGATGAATGGATAACAGTAAGTATTTAATGAAAACATCACTGGACACTCGTTTACCGATTAAGAATAGCTCTATTCAAATCACTTTAAAACATGTATCTAACTTACTCGAAGAACAAGATCAACTTACCTAACTTGCATAACCTAAGATAAAGATGCTCATCTTCAGTTAAAGGCCTAACACCTAGGAACATTACCACAAGTTTAGGAATAGTAAAGGCATACTTAAATCAATAGTTAAGGTTTCATATGCAAATGAGCAGTTCCTTAATTCAATCACAACAAGAGTTCTACAAATTCAAATGACTTGCAAGAGGACATTCTGGAAAGCTTATGAAATTCTCTACAAATCATTTGTAAACATCAAAGCATGATTCTTACGTTAACCAAATTGAATTAAAGTAAACATAGAATCTGTCCAGAAATGACAGGTTTACTAAATTAAATATTTAGTGATGATGCAAAAGCATAATTGGACCTAAACCAAGTTTACCAACTTGTTGTGCATAACAGAGGAACATCAGAAAGTATAGTGCCAACTTCTAAATAAATTATTTAATGTCCTTTTCTAATTTATTTAGTTAATTAGGTGATTAAAGCAACATATAGTAACACTATACAGAAAAATCTACAAAAATTACAGTAGCTACCTCATGCTTCACATAGACTACCATAAAATTTTCAAAGCAATTGGACAAGCAGAACTTGCTGTATCAAAAATAATAGATGGCAGGTCTATTTCTAGCATAATTAGGAAACCCTATTAAAAAGTATCAAGCAATAGATTTCACATTTTTGCTAGTATCATTCTAGCATAATAATAGCACTCACCAAATTTTACCTTTACTGGATCTATAGAAAAATTATGAAAATTCACACAAGATCCATCCATGCAAACAAGAGAATTACCTAACTCCTACATACAGTGTCCAAAGTGTATGAAAATTTAACTACAAGCTATTCATGATATGAGCAGTACACCATAAAAATTTCATGCCATTTGGAGCTACATAGAAAAAGATATAATTACCCCTATTTCCCACTATGATTAAAAGAGATAATTAGCAACTCCATTTTTCATAACAGAACATGGCATAAATTATATTTTTAGTATAAACTAGACATTACCAGGGACTCAACAAAATTGGAACCACATCATTTGGATCTACCAACCAAGAGATATACATTTTTGAATCTGTACCCAAATCTGTGAAAAAGAATAAAACAAAACAAAATGGAAACCCTATCCACTACTGCTGGGCCGGCCCAGGAAAAACACTGTGGCCCGCAACGCACGCGCTCCGCACATGCCAGCGCGGCCCAGAAGCACAGGCGCGGCCCACGGTCGGCTCCCGCCCGCGCGCGGCTGCTGACAAGCGGGCCCCGCTAGTCAGAGAGAAAGATAGGGGAGGGAAGAAGAGCGACGACGGATAGCTCGTCGCCGGTGGCAGCTCCGGCGAGGCCACCGGATACCAGCGTGTTCACCTCACCCTGTGCGCACCTAGGGGTACCATCAATTATAGCAATTTCGGTGGCTAGGGGGAATGGCGACGGCCATGGCGGCGTACGCCCGCGGGTTGGCCAGCTCCGGCGAGCCGACGGCATCACGGCCCTAATGGCCTACCCTACGAGCATCAGCATCACTAACTGGACCTAAAGCAAGGGAAGGAGGGGGCAGTAAGAGGCTCGAGCGGCACAGCCACGTGCGAGCTCGGCCGGCGGTGAACATGGTGACCCGGTGGAGCCGCCTTCACGGTGAGCCCTACCTGAGGCGAAGACGAGGTTACGGTGAGGTCGAGGACGTGGAGGGGCTCACAGTGGTGCTGTGGTTCAGGGGAATCGAACAATGGCGCTCGGTTTAGGGTGATTTGGCTCGGTAGCGTCACGGTGTTCCCGGTCACCGCGCTCGCGTGGAAGAGAACGGCAGAGGGGGAAATGGCGAGATGAAGAGGGAGTGAGCGAGGCGCTGGCTTGGCTTTCATCTAGGAGCACGGCTCGCGACGTGGAGGCGCTAGCTGAGCATGCATGCCATGCGGTGGCTAGCCTCTGAACGGGTCAGCCACGGCGTTCACTGAATGTTTTCTGAAATGCCTGAATCAGGGTCCGGTGGCACGACTGACAGCGTCGATTCATCGCCTCAAATCTCATAATCCAGCCCGAGTTAACGGTAGGTAGTAACAACAAATTTGTAGAGCTACAGGAGTACTACAACATTGTCAATTGGGGCTTTGGACTAATTCGGTCTGGATTGGGAGATACACGGTCGCAAAGAGGGGCTCATGAAACTATAAGTCGGGGCTTGACTGAAGAAAATTTTCTAAGTCTGAAATCAGCAGGGAAACCTGACTTGTGGGCCCTGTTTGAGCATGTTCTAGCCATTTTCATGAGATGGTCATATTGAGACTTTTGTTCCTTGATAAATTGGCTACAACTTTGGTAAAGGGTGCACATCCATGCAAGGTCTCTAGGTTGGACTTTTTAATCAGTCAAACAGAGTCACTCTATAGGTCATCCTATAGTCAAACCTCCACCTAGAGGGCAATTTAGTCATTTTGGTCCTCATGAACAATGTCCCATCAATTACCCTAAGTATAGTTAAGGTGTATTAGACCATAATTAACCACTCTACACAAGTGCTACACCAACTCCTAAGTATCACATGTGATGAAACAACAAAACACTCAATTTACCCTAATGTTGCAATTCCATGTTTCACATGTTTCATGACTTTGTTGTAATTTTAAACTTGTCAAATTACTACCATGTTGCCATGTTTCAAGGTATGAGAAACTCATGTTGCATTCACATGTTGCACTAACTACCATTCACAAGCAATCAAGTATGAAACAAACATAATTGAGAATGTTGCATATACATGTTTCAGTAACAATGGCATGATGAGATAGATGATGCACATGTTTATGAAATGAAATGCAATTTATGGGAGCCAAACACCTAGGGTGTTACAACTTCTCGAAAAAGCAAACATACTCAACTTTGATCAATTATATAAAAAATATTAATATCTATAGTACATAATTAGTATCATTAGGTAAATTATTGAATCTATTTTCTTAATAAACATATTTAAAAATACAAATGTTGATAATATTTTTTATAAATCTAGTAAAATTTAAAAAAATTTGACTGACGTGAGTATCGTAGCGGCAGATAAAAAGGGTAAGAGGGACTACACACTCACCCTCTCCCCCGAGGGATGCAGCTGATCGCCTATGTGTCCAAGGCATTTTACATATCAATGAAAAAAAATATTTAGCCAAAAATAGAAACGATTGTGTTATTACTTTGCGGTACGAATCTTATACTGTACATTCTACCATAACAAATTTAACCAATTGAGCTCAGTCTGTGGTCAAACGGTTTCCAAATATAACGAATTCATATTCATAGGGATATATAAAAAAATAAATATTACTGAAATATGCAGAAAAGAAAAATTCCTTGGATAGTTTATAGTTAGACACCTTTGGACATTGCTGCCTAGACAAGTAGACAAACGATCCGTATCTGTCGCATGGTAATATTCGCCCTTGTTCTTGAGAACACGCAAAGGCGCAAAGCCATACTCAAATTCGTTAAAAAAAATACAAAAACGAATGCTCACGTTCAGCTCGTTTATCCCTGGAAGGTTGGAATACGTCAATTTCGCGGCAGACGCCCTCAAAACCCCCCACAAACCCCCTTGGGCCTTCGCCACCGGCCATCCTTTCCTTTCTTTCCTACTCCAATCCGGCAATCCCCCGCACCCTCCAGGAGTCCGAGCTCCGGCCTCCGCCCCTCCACCACTCCACCCTCTTGTCCCCGGAACCTTCTCGATGCTTCTCTCGCGAAGGTTCTCCTGCGCCCTCGCCCGCGCCCCCTCCCTCGTACGGGGTCGGCCCCTTCCTCTTGCGCCGCCCGCACCACCCCTCCGGCCCCCCGCCCCCCGCCCCCCGCCCCGCTGCCTCATGTCTTCCTCCTCCGCCGGGTGGCAGCACTCCTCGCACCGCCCCCCGCCGCCGCCTCCTCCTCCTCCTCCTCCTCATCTCGGCGCTGACAAGGTATTTGGGTCACATGCTTAGATTATTGACAGTTTTGCCCCTTGGACCGCCTAAGCGCCTTGCGTCCTGTCCTGTGCCACTGCACTGCAGGACCAGCTGTTCAGGGGGCTGGAGGCGGCGCTGGGCACCACGTTCAGCTCCGAGCCGCTGGCGCCGCCGCCGCAGCCGATGATCCTCGTCATCAGCGGGCCCAGCGGTGTCGGCAAGGACGCCGTTATCAAGGTCACACTTCATTGCGATCCCTAATCCCACTCACCTTTGCTGCGGGCCATTGGTTTCTGATTGGCTTTACAATGTCGGGTATGGGTTGTTCTGCAGAGGCTGCAGGAGGAGAGGGAAGGGATCCATTTCGTTGTCACCGCAACGAGCAGGGCGATGAGGCCAGGTGAAGTTGACGGGAAAGACTATTACTTTGTCAGTAAGGAGGAATTCCTGACGATGATTGAGAGGGAGGAGTTGCTTGAGTATGCACTTGTTTATGGGGAGTACAAGGGGATCCCCAAACAGCAGGTATTTGATCGTGGTTATATCGTTACCTGTTTGCATCAGGACGATTTCTTGCCTGCAGATTGGTGTGCATACACATGCTGGATAAGTTAAGATTTAGGAAAAGCAGTACCTAACGGTTTACGATTACCATATGCACTAACAATGGTTTACTTATGCACTTATGATGTTATGACTATTCAGTACGAACAACTCAATCTTCTGTATCATTGCGGAAAAATGTGTTATGGCCTTGTGGGTATGAGTGGTGTGGCTGGAATTTTGCCAATGGCACTGCAGACCTAAGTGATGTGAAAAACCATAGAAGTTAGAAATTCAGTGGAGAAACCATCATATCGCTATCAATTTTTTTGCCCCAAAAATTAAATGCACACGAATTTGTACAGTTGACCTAATGCCTGGTAAAAATCAACTTATATCACACAATAATTAAAGACCGTAAACATTGCCTGGTAAAAACTTGTTCCATTATCTTTATCTGCTTGGTGCGTTGCTACTTGCTAGGTTTGTTTAGTGCTTTATATACAGGGATAGTTACAGTATATTTCAGAGCTGTCTAGATTAAAATATTCTTATGGCTTACCCAAGCTCATCCCATAAAAAACCAAGAAAAGGGCACACTCCACTTTATATGCGAAGCAGAGCAGTTCAAAGTTCAAACCATGTAGGTCACAAATATCACTACAGTAGAATATGTTTGCAAATGTCAGCTGCCTTATTTGCTACATATGTCAAGTGAGTTATGGGGTACAGAAGGGAATACCATACCATGACTTGAGCATGCTGGTGACTAGTACATGTGCAATGTGTTTAGTCTGCTGTTTGATTTTTGCCTACTATAAACTGATCACTTGGAAGGGCGGGCCTGGTGCAAGCAGTAGAGTCTTACCGCCTGTGACCGGAAGGTCCCGGGTTCGAGTCGCGGTCTCCTCGCATTGCACAGGCGAGGGTAAGGCTTGCCACTGACACCCTTCCCCAGACCCCGCACAGAGCGGGAGCTCTCTGCACTGGGTACGCCCCTTTATAAACTGATCACTTGAATTTGATCTATGGTGCCTGATTGAAGGTTCAAAAATCTCAATGTCTTATAGAGTATTGCTTTAGTTCTATGGATTTCTGCAAAAATGTTGCTTACTGGCTTTCTAGTTTCACTGTCTCTAGCATTCTGTAGTGCTGTGTGTCGTTTACTCACTTTACTCAGTTTCAGTTACATCGACTTGATTGAAAGAATCTGCTAACATGTATTGACGTTAATTTCATAGGACTCCCTAGAAATGAAATGAAAATTGTGTATTTTGGGTTAAAAACCACAATGGACTGAATGCAGTTCACCTACATATTAGAGCCAAAGAAATTATGTCTGTATTTTGGGGTAAAATTCTAGACATGTCTGAAGAAGTGGTCCTTTTTTTGTGCGAAAACTGAAGACATGGTCTACCTACAAAAATTTCTCATACATGTTCCGTTTTTCATCTAGATTCGTGACTACATGGCTAAAGGCTGTGACATTCTTCTGAGAGTGGACATTCAAGGAGCAGCAACTTTAAGACAGATACTTGGTGAATCTGCAGTTTTCATATTTTTAGTTGCTGAGAGTGAAGAGGCACTTGTTAAAAGGCTAATCCACCGTAAAACAGAAACATCAGATATGCTTCTTGTTAGAGTTGCAACAGCCAGGGAGGAGGTGAAACGCATGAAGAATTTCGACTATGTGGTTGTAAACGCTGAAGGGAAACTTGAGGAGGCTGTTAAACAAGTGGAGTCTATCATTGATGCTGAGAAGGCTAAAATTCACAAGCGGCATGTCAATATCTAAGCTAAAAATCATGTGATTTATGCCTAGTGTCTTCATCTGTTTGAAGGAAATTATCTGTCCAAGTTTGCTGAAGTGTGAAGAAATGACTTTCAGGTTTCAGTAGCCAGAAAGTTCAATGGATTGCTGACATGTTCTATTTAAGGAATTTCCCTGACCACAACCAGGGCAAGTGCACACTCTCTGGGATATATACACGATTCTTTTTTTCTTTGATTTTTAGTTCTGAAGGGAGGATCTGAAGGGCTGTACCAAACTAGTTCTGGGTGAATCTTAAGTGATGGACTATCCATCTCAATTTCGTACTGACTAGTGTTGTTGGGCATGCTCAAGAATTTTTTTTGACTGTCGCATGCTCAAGAAATCTGTGCCCCAAATAGCAAAATTGCTAGTTTGGCTGCAAATTGAATTGCCTTGTTTTTTCCCAGTGCCAGAATAGGTGTTGCTGGAATTCTTCCTCTTGCTCAATGTGCTCTTAATGAAGTCTTGCATATCTGTTGGGAACTTTTGTTTTTGTGTGCGGGTGCGTGCAGAATACTGTAAACCATGTTTGCGCGGTTTAAGCATCTGGTACTATGTTGCAGTTGATTTTCCACATTAGTTTAATACAGAATTGATATCTTGTGCCCGGTTATTTCATCTGGCTTCAGCACCCGGATTTCTGGCCGTGCGATCGCATCAGCAGGCAGGCGTGGCAGGCGTGGGGACCAATAGATGCATTGCAGTCTTGCAGAGGGAGAAGGGCAACCGCATGCAGCCATGCGTCAGGTGGCAGGCGTGGGGACCGGTTTAGCTTGCACAGCGCCCCTTTCGTTTTGAATTTGTAGAAATTTGTCATGGAAAAATACTGTTTTTGATAGAAAAAATAAAGTGAATCAAGTCAGGTTTAAAGATGGGAGGGGCGTGGGGCCATGCGCATGCGCGTCAGTAGGCAGGCGGCGCATGCAGCCGCTGTAGAGGAAACGCAAAAGTTATCGCTGGAGAGGAAACGCAAAAAGCCTATAAAGATGCTAACATCCAGGCCACCCCTATAACCGTTCGTTTGCCTTATAAATTATACTTTTTCAGTCAATAAATAGTATTTTTCTCTCATAACAAATCAGCCAACAGTACTTTCAACCATGACTTATCAGCCAAGTGAACAGAGTGCTAGAAGCCTATGCTGGTACTTTTTTTGTGGTTGTTATTTTGTATTTTTCTTTTCATTTTGTCTAATTTTGTTTTTAGTTTATCTTTGTCAATTTCAGTTTTATTTATTGCTTGTCGATTTCAGTTTCATTATTTCAGTTTTTATTTTCAGTTTTCAGTCAATTTTTTTATTTCTTAGTTTCAGTTTTCAGTCAAATATTTTTTTAATGTTTTTTTAATTTATATAAGATAGTGTAAGCGAAACATTTAGTTGCTGCCCTTCAATAAATGTGGTTAGATTTAGTAACTTTCAGTTGTCAGATTGATTGCCAATGTGTTTATTTACGTGTAGTTTTGTTTGACCGTTGGATCTACATCATAGGGTTTGAAATTCGTTTGTTTTTGTTTGCTCCAACAGTCGTTTCTGGGTCCTGGTAGAATCCGGTTGTTTTTTTTATTTCTTAGTTTCAGTTTTTCAGTCAATTTTTTTTAATGGTAGTGTAAGCGAAACATTTAGTTGTTGCCTTTTAATAAATGTGGTCAGATTTAGTAAGTTGTCAGATTGATTGCCGATGTGTTTATTTGGCTGTAGTTTTGTTTGACCGTTGGATCTAGAAAAAATCTAAAAAGATGGATCCTCCCTCTCCATCAAGACTAATGAACAGCGGTCCTGCCACCACGCCGCAGAACAGGAGCTCGTGTGGAACCTTGGATTTCTGGCGTAACAGCGTGGAAGGTATAAAAATATTACGGCCGCATAACATAGCGGCCTAAGTTAAGGTCGGCCAAAATATGGACACGCGAAGGGCCCTGCGTGCACAATCCTATCCTATCTGAGCCACATCATAGGGTTTGAAATTCGTTAGTTTTTGTTTGCCCCAACAGTTGTTTCTGGGTCCTGGTAGAATCCGGTAATAATGTCCTTTCCTGTAGAAACATTGGTTTCCCTTTTGCAATCATTATTAAGGCCATCAACAACCACAAGAAGCAGGCCTGCTCCGTGTACGGCAATAATTTCAGGTCTCTGAGAGGGATGCTTTTGCATGACCGTTAATTGGTTCCATGAGTAACTAAGTTTTGTTGCTTGAGGTTTCATTAAACCGATTAAACGGCTACGAAATTTAGCTGGATGGTATCATCTGCCAGTCGCTGGCAACTGTTCCGGCACCAGCAAGAGAGGAGAGACACCAAGCATTTGCCGGTTGCCACGACTTTTTTTTTTTTTTGAAATGCCACGAATAAATTCTTGCCGCAAGCTGTAAGCTACTACGCATGAAATGGCTGTAAGCTGCTATGCATGAAATGGTGATGCACAAACTGGACGGACATTACTGACACCAGTCATATCATTTTCAACCTGATTTTTTTTAGTGGATTCAACCTGAAATTTCTTACCATGCTCTCTCTCACGATCTGATCTGCAATCAAGTTTAGTAAAATAAGAAGCTCCAGCTAACTCATCCAATAACTCACCCACAACTGGTAGGGGATTCTTGTAACAGAGCCGACCAATTATACGAAATTAAGTAAGAAACTCACCCGCCAGAGCAGACGATTTAGCAAACTTAAGCCCGTATAACCCGGTAGTCCGTGAAATCACGAAGGATTTCAAACCAACTCACATACCAGCCAAGATCGTAATAAGTTTAGCGGTCACCATCACAAATTACATAAAAGTTCGCATCACAGGTACATCGGAGTTTAAACATAGTTATTACAACACAAGTTCAAATAGAAGTAGCGGAAGCCATTTGTTCAAAACCACACACTCATACGGAGTTCAAATACAGTGCCAGCTGATGATCATCTCCAACAAAAGCATTAGATGAGAAGTAAGGAATGACCATACCCATGGTCCTAAGCATCACCAATCGCAGGATAAAGGCAGTTGATATAGTAGCCGTAATACATCTGCCCATCTGCAACAAGTGGGAACAAAACCCTGAGTACGAGAAGGTACTCAGCTAGACTTACCCGACATAACCGAAAATAAAGTGACACCAAGGATTATGAAGGGCTTTATAGTAGGGTAGCTGACTCATTTGCAAAAATGCATTTTTTAGCATTTCAAGAACCTTTCCAAAAGCATTATTGTCAAGTTAATTATTATTAACCTGTCGACTACAATTGCACCTATACTAGAACAAGCATGTGATTAAGCAAATAATGATAACCAATGATCATTAACAACTTCCATAAGGTCATATCCATTATAACTGTCCAAGTGTTCCATTAACATTACTACGATGAAGTAACTCAAGTCAAGTGTTCACTATCCAGTGAACGATGGCGATTCGAATCGATTATTAACCAGCTGATAATTTATCCCTTACACAAACCTCACTCACCCGCTAAAGTGAGGTATCGGTCACCGAGTCAACCATCCAGGAAAAATCTCGAGTTTGCCAGGAACCACATGTACCCGGGGGCCGACCGACTGCCTTTCGGTCTTATCATCGCGCCCCCGTGTCCTACCACACCTGCTCCGGTATAGTGCGCTGCGGGCAATCCACTCGGCCCAAATAATCTCCCAGCTTCGCGGTCGAAAGGTACGTTATTCGGCCAGCTAAATGTAAGGCATGCGTTCAACATGACCCGAGGCCCAACAACGGTCGGTCCTTAATCGACATAGACGGAAAGTACTACAGTCCAAAACCCTGTAAGTCTCCGTCCGGTCTCAACTTCAAATTAACACTTAGTTATACCATGACTACATAGTTATCCGAGCAGATCCAGGTAACCACCTATAGCTCGTAGGTGATAGAAAATCACCCGACTTCTATCGGTCTAAGCCAGCTAAGCATTGACTCGACTGCGGATACCAGGGTAACAAGGATATAGTATAACAAAGGGAGACAAGGTATAATGCAGCAATGATTGCAAACAACTCCTGAACGTAATGCATCAATTAAAATAAAGCATTAATTAATAATCGCAAACCAGGGAGAAAAATGCTCCGGGGCTTGCCTCTCTCGAAGGAGCTCGGGCGGTGATCGGGGCACTCCGGAAGTTCCTCAACGTCCTCCTCGTCTGCTTCGGTCACTTCCTGCGGCTGCACCTCGAGCTGCTCCTCGGGCTCCTCGGGTATGACAACCGGGCTCTCGGTTTGTGATCCTGTATGATGCAGGTGCGTAAGTGCTTATGCAAAAGGTGCATCAGATAAAATGAACACAATGAATATGCTTGCATGCAAGGTAGTCAACATCATCCAAGAACATGTACTACAAGCACATGTCATCTACTGCATTCTCTTCTACTACCAATATGCTAAGTCAACACATCTCATTAAATGCTTCAAAGATACACCAAAGCTTCACTAATTTCTTAATCATGCATAAAGCAACATGTGATTAAACCCTAATTAATAATAGGTTTGAATAGCAATATCTATTTTTATAACATAGAAAAATCTTAGAAAATTACCATAGCACAGTACTACCCTAAGTAGTGTACCATCAAATTTTTATGGCATTTGGATAAGTGGAATAGCCTACACAAAAATGACAAGCTTGGACCTAAATATGAGCATGAAATTACTTTGTATTATGAAAAGTGTCAAACAACAGATTTAGTATTTTTCCTAGGTTCTAAATATTAATTAATCACTGTACAAAAATTATCACATGCATGTTTTATACAATTTTTGCTCTCTAGCAAAAATAACAAAAATCAGCCATTAAAGGCACTTGAACTACACCTCATAATTTTTCTACAGGACATGCATGGCATATATTTTTCCTAGAAAGTACATTACACAAGAAGAGTAACAAACTTGGAATCATATTTTTCTGATACATATAGGATTTACTAAATAATTTACAAGATATAAGCAATATCAAGAATTAAATAAAGCTCTACATTAAAGTATCTCAAAAATGACATGCAATATTTTTATCATGTAGATCTGGTGACAAGGAACCTAGCAAAAATTTGTTTGAACAAATTTGGAGCTATTTTGAGCAAGTTATGACTTTTTGGAAACATTTAACATTTTCTGGAAAATCATTTCCTAAATCCTTTTAAAAATCAGTCGATGAAAACGCTGGGTGCACCCGGTGCTGTGCACCCAGACCCGAGTCAGGGCGCTGACGAGCGGGCCCCCATGGGTCAACGGCCCCCACCTGTCGGTCAGACCGAAATAGGGGCGGAGCTGACCGGCCGGCTCTCGCCGACGGTGAGCTAGCCGGCGGTGCTGTCACCACCAGCAGCTCACCCGCGATGAGGCGGACGCGGTGCACCAAGAGAAGGCACGGGAGGAGCTCAGAATGGAGCTCGACGGCACGCATGGCGGAGCGGTGGCGCGGCTCGTCGGCGGTACGCCGACTCTGGCCACGGCAAGGCACGGGGAGGCGCGCACGAGGTTCACGGGGGCAAGGCGGCGCTAATGCGCGCGAAAACGGAAGGAGAAAGGGAGCGAGAAGGGGAGATCCACGGAGCCGTGCTGCTCCGATGAGAACAGCCGTGCTCCGGCGAGTAATAGCGGCTAGCTCGAGCCTTACCACGTTGAACGGAGACGAGCACAAGGTGCGCGAGGTGGAGGCGGAGCTGCTGGCGAGATGGAGCGGCCTACGGCGAACGGGAGCGGCCGGAACGGCCAACGCCGGTGATGGCGCTTGTGTGGGCGGTGGCGGGTGCGTGCGCTGCTGCTGCTTGCGCTGGCTGAAGAGAGGAAGCAAATGAGATGGAGGAGGGGGAGGCAGACGCGGCGCGACGGGTGTAGGCGCGACAGGAGGGGCGTGGGGTAGGCCGGCGGTGCCGCCCGGCGAACTCGCCGGCGCATGGCGGCCACGCGGCGTGCGCGCTCTGTCACGGTCGGGCGAGTGCGCGGCGAATGTGCGCGGCGCGTGGGAGCAGGAGCGCGGTGCGGAGGCAGGCCGGGCCAGCTTGCGGACTGGGCCGGGATGCGAGGCGGCGGCCCGTTAAATGAGATAAGCAATTTTTCTAATTCCATTTTCAATGAATTTTCAAATATCAGTTTTCAAGTACCATTTTGAGCAAGAAAATGACTTCTTTTGAAAATGGCCCAAAAATAAAAGTTGCTTAGAATTTAATCCTCTACAACTTTGCTTTAGGGACCAACTAAAAATTTTGCATAGATTTTGAATTGGGAAGTAAAAGCTAAATAGGGAGGATTTTTTACCATTTTCAATAAAAATTTCAAAAGCATATTTTGTCAAAAGTTTGAATACAAACTTTGCTCCAAAAATTATGCTAAATAATTCTAGATGATTTACAATTATAGCCAAACATGTTTTATTAGCCTAGCAAGCATAATTAGGGCAAAAATAACTCTAAACAAGTGTATGCAACATTCATGTTTCACGAGCATGTTTCATATGTTTTAAAGCATTGTTTCAGTTATTATTTACATGATTAGGCATGTATGATTAGGATGCTTGATGATGCATAATATGCATGATTTGTAGTGCCTAAATGCTTACATAACACCGGGGTGTTACAGCCCTCCCCCCTTATAAAAATCTCGTCCCAAGATTTGGGTTACGAACCATTTGTTATAAAAATCTTCATAAGCTTTTTGTAGATATTCTCCCGTTTCCCAAGTTGCATCCCCCTCATCATGATGATTCCACTATATCTTGTATGTTTTTACCACACTATTCTGAGTAGCACGTTCTTTAGTGTCTAAAACACGGACCGGTTGCTCATGATACACCAAATCAGATTTGAGTTTGATGCCTCGAGGTTCTATTCTTTCCTCCGGAACACGCAAACACTTCTTGAGTTGTGATACATGGAAAACTGGGAAGATGGTACTCATTGTCTCAGGTAACTCTAACTTATAAGCTACTGGACCTCTTCTTTCCAAGATCTTGTATGGTCCTACGAATCTAGCAGCAAGCTTTCTTCGGACTCCAAAACGTTTCTTCTTCATTGGCATGACCTTCAGATAAACATAGTCACCAACTTCAAACACAAGGGGTCTCCTTCTATCTGCATAACTTTTCTGACGTGATTGGGCCCCCTTCATATTTTGTTGAATAATATGGACTTTCTTCTCGAACTCTTCTACAAAGTCAATACCATAATACCTTCTTTCTCCTGGCTCGACCCAATTCAGTGGTGTTCTACATTTTCTGCCATACAAAGCTTCGAATGGAGCCATCTTGATACTTTCTTGATAACTATTATTGTAAGCAAACTCAGCTAAAGGTAACCATGACTCCCATGAACCCCTAGAAGACAACACACAGGCTCTTAACATATCCTCTAGAATAGCATTAACTCGTTCAGTCTGACCATCTGTTTGAGGATGATAAGCGGTACTACGAATCAAACTAGTTCCCAAGCCTTTGTGCAAATGTTCCCAAAAGTGAGCCGTGAACGGTGGCCCTCTATCAGATACTAGTCTTTGGTATACCATGCAACCTCACAATTTCTGCAATATACTTCTCGGCATATTGAGGTGGTCGATAATCTGTCTTGACAGGTAAGAAATGAGCGGTCTTGGTAAGACGATCCACAATCACCCAAATCGAATCATGTCCCTTTTGAGTAGTGGGCAAACCCGAGATAAAATCCATACTTATATCATCCCACTTACAACTAGGTACGGACAAAGGTTGCAACAAACTGGCAGGTTTCATATGAATAGCTTTCACTCTACAACACGTGTCACATCTAGCAACATAGGCTGTAACTTCTTTCTTCATCTTGGTCCACCAATAATGAGGTCTCAGTTCTTGATACATCTTACTACTTCCTGGATGGATAGATAGCTTAGAAAGGTGAGCTTCATCCATGAGTTTATTCTTAAGCTCTCGATCCTCGGGAACCATAAGACGATCGTCAAACCACAACACGCCCTGTTCATCCACTCTAAAGTGCTTAGACAACTCTTCTTTTATTTTCTCTTTGATGTGAAATATTCCCTTATCTGTTTTCTGGCCTTCTATTATCTTACTATCCAAAGAGCAACTAATTTGAATACTATGTAACACAGCAGGATGCATCAGATCGAACCCATCTTCAAGTAATGGTTGCACATTCAAGCAATGTGACTTTCTACTCAAAGCATCTGCCACTACATTGGCCTTTCCAGGATGATACTACACATTCAAGTTGTAATCTTTGATCAATTCTAACCACCTTCGCTGTCTCATGTTTAGCTCTGGTTGGGTAAAGATGTACTTAAGACTCTTGTGATCTATGAAAATATTGCACATATTATCAAGTAGATAATGTCTCCAAATTTTTAGGGCATGCACAACTGCAGCAAGTTCAAGATCATGTGTCGGATAATTGACCTCGTGCTTTCTCAACTGATGTGAGGCATAAGCAATGACTCTTCCTTCTTGCATAAGAACACAGCCTAATCCAGTTTTTGATGCGTCGCAAAACACATCAAATGGTTTCTCAATGTCCGGTTGTGCTAGAACAGGAGCAGTGGTCAATAGTTTCCGCAAGGTGTGGAAAGTTGCTTCACACTCCTCTGTCCACATGAACTGGTGATCTTTCTATAGCAGACTTGTCATTGGCTTGGCAATCTTCGAGAAATCTGGTATGAAACGGCGATAGTAACCAGCTAATCCTAAGAAACTTCTAACCTCAGGAACTGTGGTCGGTGCCTTCCAATCCATAACCTCTTGCACCTTACTTGGATCGACTGAAACTCCATTTTCTGACAGAATGTGACCAAGGAAAGGAACTTTCTTCAACCAAAATTCACACTTGCTAAACTTAGCATACAACTTATGATCTCTAAGTCTGGTCAAGACAATTCTCAGATGCTCTTCATGATCCTTCTCGTTCTCGGAGTACACCAGAATGTCATCAATGAACACAACCACAAACTTATCCAATTCTAGCATGAAAACTGCATTCATCAAAAACATAAAGTATGCAGGAGCATTTGTCAAGCCAAAGGACATGACAAGATACTCATACAACCCGTATCTGGTGGAAAATGTGGTTTTCAGTATATCTTGTGGCCTAATCTTGATCTGATGGTAACCGGATCTCAAATCTATCTTGGAGAACACCTTAGCCTTGGCTAACTGGTCAAACAGAACATCAATATGAGGCAAGGGATACTTATTCTTGATGGTTACAGCATTAAGTGGCCTATAATCCACGCACATTCTCAATGTGCCCTCTTTCTTCTTCTTCACAAACAAGGCGGGACACCCCCATTCAGACTTGCTTGGCCGGATAAACCCCTTTTTTGATAGCTCTTCTAGTTGCTTCTTCAGCTCAACTAATTCATTCGGAGGCATCCGATAGGGTCTCCTTGAAATCAGAGCTATTCTGGGGATTAACTCAATTCCAAACTCAATATCCCTATCTGGCGGAAGACCAGGTAACTCATCTGGGAATACATCCAGAAACTCACACACTACTGGAATCTGATGAATAGGAATAACTTCAGTAGCACATGTCACACTTATAAGGTCCGTTCTCTGAGGCAATGGTACTTGGAAAGTACCCTCACCCTGGGGATCCTTAAGGGTAAGTACTCGACTTCCTGTATCTATAATGGCTCCCCAATCCTTCATCCAATTCATCCCTATAATGACATCCAGAACTAATCTAGGCATAACTATCAAGTTCACTCGAAACTTTCTGCTACCTAATTCAAGGGTTGCCCCTCGAACCATCTGATTGGTCAAAACATCAGCCCCTGCTGAACTTATATGGTAACCATAACCCAATTCTGTGCATAGTTGTTCATGTTTCCGTGCAAATGCTTGACTCATAAAAGAATGCGATGATCCAGAATCAAATAGAACAACTGCAGGGTGTTGGTTGATAGGAAACTTACCAGCGGTTACATGCTCTCCCTCAGGAATCTCATCCACAGTCATACTATGCACCTGAGCAGTATAGGTTCGCTGCTTCTTCTTGGGCGGATAAGGACACAACCTTGAGAAGTGGCCAGGTTGATCACAATTGTAGTAGGGTCCCCTTACTGTACTAGCAGATCCCACAACTCCCTTGGAACTGCCCTGTACCGTAGTTGCGGCTGCCTTGTTAGACTGCACTGCCATCTTATAAGGCTTCTATGGTCCCCTAAAATTCTGACCTCTCTGCTGTGGTGGCCTGAACCTAGCGCTAGGTACAGATGGACGATAGGGAGGACGACCTCCCACAGTTGCTCTTGCTTGGAACGGACCACCCTCTAGTGCTCTCTTGCGAGTCTTGGTTGCGGTACTGGTGTTGTTGTTCTTTTCCTGCTTCAGACAATCACTGATAAAGTCGTTGAATCTGGCGCGGGTGTTGGTACCCACATGCTTCATCATCTTTGGATTGAGTCCCCTCTTGAAACTGGTGATTCTCTTAGCATCGGTGTCAACCATGTCGGGAGCATAACGACACAAGTTGTTGAAAGCATGCAAATATTGTGTCACGGTTTTGGTGCCCTGATTCAATGCCAAGAACTCTCCCAACTTCATCTCGGTCAGCCCGAGTGGAATATAAACTCCACGGAAGGTCTCAGTGAACTCTCTCCACGTAATCTGAGCATTTGGAGGGAAGGTGGTACAATGATGCTTCCACCACATTCCCGCTGGCCCTTGCAACTGATGTGTAGCATACTCAGTTTTTAATACCTCAGTCATCCTCAACACACGGAATTTATCTTCCATAGTGTTGATCCATTCTTTAGCATCGAGTGGTTTTGTTGATTCTTTGAATATTGGCGGCCTGGTGTCCATAAAATCCTTAAAGCTGCTGTACTGATTCACCCCATTGCCACCACCCTGATTGTTACCGCGTTAAACATTGTGGGCAATGGTACGCAGAAAATTCTCCATGTTCTTCTGGGATTGCTCCGTGTTGCGCTGACTCCCGAGCAACTGTGCGAAGAACACCTCTGGGGTGAACGAGGGAGGAGGTGACAAATGCGGTTCATGGGGGGGCTCATTGTTGTTGATGTTGTTTCCACCACTTCCACCTGTCCCAGCGCCATTACCACCTGTCTCAGTGGCCTCATAAGTGGTACGATGAGTATTTGTCATCTGCATATTTCAGCAATAAGTAATGATTAAGTGAAGCTATAATAATTGTGAGTGAATGAAAAATTATGCCGTACTAAATTTACTGGAGAGAATAAATTCATACAATAAAACAGAGGCACAATAATCACATCCCAATTAAAACAACATCACTAATTAAATTACTTCAAAGGCAAACATCGCGTCCATACAACCGAATTGCCAGCATACATACATTGGACTTTTATGCGTTCAGATGTCGCATTACTAGCCAAGTTTCAATCACATGCCAAGTCTCATAAGTTCGAAACAAGTTACATTAGGTTACATGCCGACAAAAGAAAGGTCATCGCGACAGGACCTAACACTAGCGCAAGGCAACTAGCCTACGCCTCGGGGCTGTCGTCGGGGTCGGAGACATCACCATCGCCCCCAGGTGAAACTACAGGGTCATCCTCGTCGTTGTCGTCGATGTCCATGCCAGCGGCATCTAGAGGAGCATAGGGGATAAACCCCATTGTAGAGCACGTGAAACTCGTCGTGTAGGTTGACGTTGTACTCCTCTAGCTCATCGACCCTCTACAGCAGAAGGTCCCTCTCGTTCCAGGCTTCATTCCTTTCCTGAACCAACTGTCCAATCATGCGGTCTGCATTGTGGTTGGCCTGAGTCAACGTATGCACCCGCTGCATAGCTCTATCACCTCTCTCTACCGCCTGGTCCCACTGTAAGCTCATATCAACCAACTGCTCCTGCAAACTAGCTATAGCACGTGCCTGCTTCTTCTTCTGCTTTCTTACCTTGAGCTTATCATCACCACGCAAGCCAGTCAAAGTCCAGTAGGTACACTTAAGACCCGGATACGCTCTGATAGCGGCAAACATAGCACTCATAGCATGGTTGTCGCTAGCCTGTCCCTCAGCTAGACCTCTGACCAAAGCACTTCCCTGAGGCTGAACCCAAATAGCATCATGAGGATCATCCCTAGGAAAGGTGCCAGCTAGAGCTGCTGCAAGCTCACTGGGAAATCTGCCCATGATGTCCCTGATGACACGGAAAGCTGCTCCCTCTGCACCCTCAACAGGAGTGCGACCCTCAAACTCCAAGTGCCAACCATCCCACTCTGGAGCATCACCAAGAGCAGGAACTGTGATCTCTACCACTGCAAGTCCATCCTCTGCTAACTGGCTCTCATTCCAAGAGTACACCGGCTCTTGACCCTCTGGGTACCCCACATCATGGAGCACTCTCCAAAGCAAGGTCGGCATGCCAAACTCGCTCAAGAAGGTGTCCATGGTGCGGTGCTCCCTCAAGGCCAACTGACGTCGATGTGCTCTTCCTCCGGTGGACTTATGGGCAGTCTGCTTCATGCGGGCCATCTGTAGCAAAAATTTCTTTTATTACCCCGTGGGAACATATTTTAGGTGATACAACTTTTATCAAAATGAGATAATCAATTTATAAGGGGAGGAATGCATGACATGAATGAAATGCACAAGTAATATGATGTATGTACGTGCCGTACGTTCTCACAAACTTATAAAATAAATGATTTCTAGCGATGAATTCGGTGGCATACAAACGATCTCTTAAATACGTATCTAATATGTTCTACACGATAACGTTGTTATGTACCTATAGAAGATTCATTTTAGCCCAATTTCCAATGAATACATAAAAGCAGTAAATTTTTATCTACACGCTCTACACGAATCCCCAGATACATGTACAACGGTAGTAACTACCTGAACCATCATCCTATTGATGGCATTGCCTCAGCGGACGGAATACCCACACATGAGATACCTTTGTAAAACATGCATAGAACATGTAATTACTCCAGCATCATATAAGCATTCACCCTAGATCGGCGGTGTATCCGATCATGCTCTCACAACTCACACTTACCGAGGCGTAGAGGCAAATGATCCATACATTACCACTCAAACAAGTGGCACTCATACAATAGCACGCCGTATGAGCGACGAAAGAGAAATATGATGCAAGAACCCCAAGTCAGTACTTAATTAAGCCACCTAGAGTCCTTAACTGGGCATAAAGGATATGACCACTAGCACACTTTTTAGTTTAGAAATCACGTTTTTCAAATGCCTTTTTGTTTTAAATACACTTGTGAACAGTAACATGCTAAACCATGCTCTGATGCCAGCTGTAACAGAACCGACCAATTATATGAAATTAAGTTAGAAAAACATCCGCCAAAGCAGACAATTTAGCAAACTTAAGCCCGTATAACCCGGTAGTCCGTGAAATCATGAAGGATTTCAAACCAACTCACATCCCAGCCAAGATCGTAATAAGTTTAGCGATCACCATCACATATTACATAAAAGTTCGCATCGCAGATACATCAGAGTTTAAACATAGTTATTACAAAATGAGTTCAAATAGAAGTAGCGGAAGCCATTTGTTCAAAACCACACACACTCACACGGAGTTCAAATACAGTGCCAGCTAATGATCATCTCCAACAAAAGCATCAGACGAGACGTAAGGAATGACCATGCCCATGGTCCTAAGCATCACCCATCGCAGGATAAAGGCAGTTGATACAGTAGCCGTAATACATCTACCCATCTGCAACAAGTGGGAATAAAACCCTGAGTACGAGAAGGTACTCAGCTAGACTTACCCAACATAACCGAAAATAAAGTGACACCAAGGATTATGAAGGGCTTTATAGTAGGGTAGCTGACTCATTTGCAAAAAGAGGCATTTTTAGCATTTCAAGAACCTTTCCAAAAGCATTATTGTCAAGTTAATTATTATTAACCTGTCGACTATATTTGCACCTATACTAGAGCAAGCATGTGATTAAACAAATAATGATAACCAATGATCATTAACAACTTCCATAAGGAAATATTCATTATAACTATTCAAGTGTTCCCTCAACATTACTATGATGAAGTCACTCAAGTCAAGTGCTCACTATCCAGGAGCGATGGCGATTCGAATCGATTCCTAACCAGCTGGTGATTTATTCCTTACACAAACCTCACTCACCCGCTAAAGTGAGGTATTGGTCACCGAGTCAACTATCCAGGAAATCTCGAGTTTGCCAGGAACCACATGTACCCGGGGCCGACCGACTGCACTTTGGTCTTATCATCTCACCCCCGTGTCCTACCACACCTGCTCCGGCACAGTGCGCTGCGGGCAATCTACTCGGCCCGAATAATCTCCCAGCTTCGTGGTCGAAAGGTACTTTATTCAGCCAGCTAAATGTAAGGCATGCGTTCAACATGACCTGAGGCCCAACAACGGTCGGTCCTTAATCGACATAGACAGAAAGCACTACAGTCCAAAACTCTGTAAGTCTCCGTCCGGTCTCAACTTCATTTAACACTTAGTTATACCATGACTACATAGTTATCCAAGCAGATCCAGGTAACCACCTATAGCTCGCAGGTGACAGGAAATCACCCGACTTCTACTGGTCTAAGCCAGCTAAGCATTGACTCGACTGCGGATACCAGGGTAACAAGGATATAGTATAACAAAGGTAGACAAGGTATAATGCAGCAACGGTTGCAAACAACTCCTGAACATAATGCATCAATTAAAGTAAAGCATTTAATTAATAATTGCAAACCGGGGAGAAAATGCTTCGGGGCTTGCCTCTCTCGAAGGAGCTCGGGCGGTGATCTGGGCACTCCGGAAGTTCCTCAACGTCCTCCTCGTCGGCTTCGGTCACTTCCTGTGGCTGCACCTCGAGCTCTTCCTCGGGCACCTTGGGTATGATGACTGGGCTCTCGGTTTGCGATCCTGTATGATGCATGTGCGTAAGTGCTTATGCAAAAGTGCATCGGATGAAATGAACACAAGGGATATGCTTGAATGCAAGGTAGTCAACATCATCCAAGAACATATACTACAAGCACATGTCATCTACTGCATTCTCTTCTACTACTAATATGCCAAGTTAACACATCTCATTAAATGCTTCAAAGATACACCAAAGCTTCATTAATTCCTTAAGCATACACAAAGTAACATTTGATTAACCCTAGTTAATAATAGGTTTGAATAACAACATCTATTTTTATAGCTCAGAAAAATCTTAGAAAATTACCATAGCTCAGTACTACCCTAAGTAGTCTACCATCAGATTTTTATGGCATTTGGATGAGTGGATGAGCCTACACAAAAATAACAAGCTAGGGCATGATTATGAACATGAAAATACTTTGTACTGTGAAAAGTGTCAAACAACAGATGAAATATTTTTCCCATGTTCTACACCACAAATAATCACTGTACAAAATTATCACATGCATGTTTTATACAAATTTTGCTCTCTAGCAAAAATAACAAAAATCAGCCATTAAAGGCACTTGAACTACACCTCATAATTTTTCTACAAGACATGCATGGCATATATTTTTCCTAGGAAGTACATTACACAAGAAGAATAACACACTTGGAATTATATATTTCTGATACATATAGGATTTATTAACCATTTTTCAAGATATCATCAATATCAAGAATTAATTAAAGCTCTACAGAAAAGTATCTCACAAATGACATGCAATATTTTTATCATGTAGATCTGGTGACAAGGAACCTAGCAAAATTTGTTTCCACAAATTTGGAGCCAAAATGAGTACACAAACATTTTCCAAAGTATTTAACAGAAATCTGAAAATTCATTTCTTAATTCCTTTTCAAAACCAGCCGACAAAATTGCTGGGTGCACCCGGTGCTGTGCACCCGAAACTTCCACCGGTCACTGCGGCTGGGCCCTGCGGCCCCACGGGTCAGCGACCCGAGAACAGGGGAGGAGCCCCACCGACCGGTGCTCATCGACGGCGAGCTCTCCCGGTGGCGCAGGCGGTGCCAGCATGCACACCACGCCGAGCCGCACCGACTAGGAGGGTGGCGTTGGCCCGGCGGCGTGACGGACCACACGGCCGCGGTAGCGCACTCGCCGGAGAGGAAGGAGGCGGCCAAGCTCGGCCCGTACCGCGACGACGGCGGCCGCGAGCGAGCGCAAGCGAGGCAGGGACCCTAGGCGGAGCTGCTGGCGGCGGGAATCGAAGAAAGAAGGCGTGGAAGGAGGGGTACGTCGTCGGTGGAGCAGCGGCGGCGTTCGGTGGCGAGAGCGGGCGCGCGCTGCTGCTGTCGCTGCGTCTGAGAGAGCGGGAGAGCGAAGTGGGGAGCGCAGCGGGGGCAGCAGATGAAGGCGAGCGCGTGGAGGGCGAGTCAGGCCAGGGCTGCCGCGCGGCGTGCGTCGTCGGCGCATGGCGGCCACACGGCGAGCGCGTCCTGACGAGGTCGGGCGCGGCGTGCGGGAACGGCGCGGCGCAGCGCGGAGGCAGGCCAGGCGCGCGAGGTGGGCTGGGCCGCGGCGAAGGCGTTGCTGGTCCAGACGTGGGCGGGCGAGCGAGCGGCGGGCGCGGTGGCAGGCCGAGCCGGCTTCGGCCGTGGGCAAGAAAGGAGGCGGCGGCCCGTGAAAGGAGAAAACCCTTTTTCAAATTCTATTTTCAAGAAATTTTCAAATACCAGTTTTCAAATATCATTTTGAGCAAGAAAATGACATCTTTTGAAAATGTCCCAAAAATAAAAGTTGCTTAGAATTTAATCCTCTACAACTTTGCTTTAGGGACCAACTAAAAATTTTGCATAGATTTTGAATTGGGAAGTAAAAGCTAAATAGGAAGAATTTTTGACCATTTTCAATAAAGATTTCAAATGCATATTTTGTCAAAAGCTTGAATACAAACTTTGCTCCAAAAACTGTGCTAAATAATTCTAGATGATTTACAATTATAGCCAAACCTGTTTACTAACCTAGCAAGCATAATTAGGGCAAAAACAACTCTAAACAAGTGTATGCAATATTCATGTTTCACGAGTATGTTTCATACGTTTCGAAGCATGGTTTTAGTTATCATTTACATAGTTAGGCATGGATACTTAGGATGCTTGATGATGCACAATATGCATGATTTGCGGTGCCTAAATGCTGGCATAACACCGGGGTGTTACATCTTTCCCTAATCCTACTGTTATCCCTTATACCCCCTCCATGCCGATCATCTCCTTCAGCTTCGTGAGTCGAAGACGTCCGAGCGGCTTGGTGAGGACTTCCGCGAGTTGCCGACCAATTTTGATGAACTCGATGACGATCTGCCCTCCATTAACACAGTCCCTGAGGAAGTGGAACTTCACGGCGATGTGTTTGCTCCGGTCCTACAGAACCGGATTCTTCACGAGGGCGTTGTTCACCATCAGTGCTGCTGGGTGAGCTTTCGCACCGGTCAGCTCGCCCAGCAGCCGACGCAGCCATACAACTTGGCACATCGCTACCTACTCTGCCTCGCACGTAGATAGCGCCACCACCTTCTGTTTCAGCGACAACCATGAAATTGGTGCCGACCCGAGGAAGACGAGCACACCAGAGGTGCTCCGTCGTCCGTCGATGTCCCCCGTCATGTCTGTATCGCTGAACACAGTGAGCTGCAGCCTACTCCCGTCGATCTTTGGGAAGATGATCCCATGATCTACCATCCCCTTGACGTAGCATAGTAGCCACTTCACCGCAGCCCAATGATCCTCTCTGGGATCCTCTATGAAGCGACTGACGTAGCCCACGACGAATGCAATGTCCGGCCTTGTGTGGACTAGGTAGCGCAGACCGCCGACGATGCTCTAATAGAGTGTTGCATCCACCTTCGTCGCGGTGCTGGCCTTCGTCATTTTCAGTCGCTCCTCCATCGGAGTCACGCATGGCTTGCACTCAGCCATGCCGCTCCGCTCCAACAGCTTGGAGGCATACGCGCTCTGACAGAGCGTGAGTTCCTCCTTCCCCTGCCTCACCTCGATGCCGAGGTAGTAGGAGAGTGCGTCGAGATCGCTCATTTGAAAACGAGCCGCCATCTCGCGCTTGAAGCTGTTGATGTCCTTCGTGCGCGCGCCGATGACGATCAAGTCGTCCACATACACGCCGACGACGAGCTCCTCCTTCCCCCGTCACCGCGTGTAGAGCGCGTGCTCGGTTACGCACCGCTGAAACCCAAGCTCGCCCAGCGTGGCATCAAGCTTGGCGTTCCATGCTCGTGGGGCCTACCACAGCCCGTAGAGCGCCTTGCGCAGTCGGAGCACCCTGTGCTCCTCTCCCTTGATGGCAAAACCTAGGAGTTGCCTGATGAAGACCGTCTCCACCAGCTCGTCGTTGAGGAAGGCCGATTTAACGTCCAAGTGATGGACGCGCCAGTCCTTTGCTGCTGCCAAGGCTAGTAGCAAACAGACCGACTCCATACACGCTACTGGCGTAAAGACCTCCTTGAAGTCTATGCCCTCGCGCTGAACAAAGCCTCGAGCGACGAGGCACGCCTTGTGCTTGACAATGGCGCCGAGCTCGTCTCGCTTGACCTTGTACACCCACTTCAGGCTGATCGGACGGCATCCTGGAGGTGGATCGACGAGCTGCCATGTCTTGTTTTCCTCGATCGCCTTCATCTCCTCCAGCATCGCCCGTCGCCAGTTTCCGTCACGCTCAACCAGCGCGAACGTGGGTGGTTCCTCTGCACTGACGAGCAGCAGCTCTTGGTCATTGAGCAGCCGACCATGCAATCCTGAGGGCCCTGTGTCATCGACGATGTCGTCTAGCCTGCGGAACCACACCTCCTCACCTTTGTGGAAGGCATCCACGAACTCAGTGATGCCACTTGGAGGTGAGACGAACTCAATCAGTGTTGATGGAGTTCCTTGTTCTGCCGGTGTGCTCGACACTACTTCTAGACAACTCGTCACTACTCCTGCAGTGCTCGGCACCACTGCAAGACCTCTTGGCTCCACCACGGGAGTGCTCGACACCCGTCCAAGAGTGGTCGCCACCACTGCAGAACCTCCCGGCGCCACTCCTGGCGTGCTTGGCATCCTTCCAGTAGTGCTCGGCACTCCTCCCTGAGTACTCAGCATCCCTCCTGAAGTGCTCGGGTCTACCGTAGGAGTGCTCCGCACCTCTTCCCCAGCGTCTCCACCACCGTGGATGACCAGGTGCTCGACGACGAAGGTGCTAGTGAAGACGCCAGCTTCCCCCGTGCTCGGACTGCTCCAGTCCCAAGCCGCCTTCTCATCAAACATGACGTCGCACGAGATAAGCACCATGTCTCCGCGTGGGTCGTAGAGCCGGTACGCCTTGGTACCCTCCTCGTAGCCTAGGAACACCATCGGTGTGCTCCTGTCCTCTAGCTTGGTGAGGATCGGCTTTGTCTTCCTGACGTGGCCGATGCAGCCGAATATCCAGAGGAAGAACACGCTCGGCTTGAGCCCATACCAAGCTTCGAACGGCGTCTCGCCCGTTAGGGCCTTGGTCGGAGCGCGGTTGAGGATGAACACTGCTGTAGTCACCGCCTCACCCCAGAACCTTGTCGGCATGCCTTTGGCCTTCATCATGGATCAAGCCATGCTGACCACCATCTAGTTCCGCCTCTCCACCACACCATTCTGTTGTGGCGAGTACGGCGCGGTGTGGTGTCGCACCACACCCTAATCCACGCAGTACACAACGATCTCCACCGAAGTGAATTCGCCGCCGCGATCAGTCCTCAGCACGCGGAGCTTCTTGCCGCTCTCGGCCTCCGTGCGCATCTTGAACTTCTTGATCGCCGCCGCCGCTTCGTCCTTGCTTGTCAGGAGTTGCAGCCACATGTATCGACTGCAATCATCCACGAGCAGGAGGAAGTACCGCCGACCACCATTTGTAGCTGGCGTGATCGGCCCGCAAAGGTCACCGTGGACGAGCTCGAGAGCGTCCTTCACGCGATACTTGGCCGCCTTTAGAAATGGTAGCCTCCTCTACTTCCCGGCCAGGTAACTATCACACAGCTCGCCTCCGTGCTTGATGTGGGATAGCCCTTGGACCATCTTCACCAGCCGACCAAGCGCGTCAAAGCTGAGATGTCTAAACCGAGCATGCCACATCTACGATTCCTCGGTGTGCCTTGCCGCCAGGCACACCGGCTGCTCTACCTTCAGGTCGAGCAGGTATAACTGGTTCAGGGACCTCTTCACCTTGGCAAGAAGTCGCTGCTCTCGGTCCTTGATCAGTACCTCGCTACCGCGCTCATCCAGCTGACCAATGCTGACGATGCTGGAACGCAATTGCAGGATGTAATATACATCCGTTAGCGCGCGGTGCTCCCCATTCTGGCACCTGAAGATGATGGTGCCGCGCCCTTAGATTACCACCCATGTGCGTCACCAAACTTCACCGTACCGGTAACATCGTCGTCGAGCTCAGAGAAGGATGCATTGGAGCCCGTCATGTGGTTGCTGGCACCAGAGTTCAGATACCACCGCTGCTCCTGGTCGGCACCCACACGTCCGAGGTGGATTTGGGCGCGTGGTTTATCGAGGTTGACAGCCTTCAGGGCCTTCCCAGGTCCTTCTACCGTCGTCGTCTCTTCCTTCTCCTCGGCCTCGACATCGTGCAGTGCATGGAACGTCGCCATCAGTATAGTGACCTCATCATCATCATCAGCTTACGCCAGATGAGCCTCAGCCTTCTTCTCCTGCTTGCGATTTGGGCACTCTCGTGCCCAATGGCCTGTCTTCCTGCAGCGCCGACAAGCGTTGGGGTCGACCTAATTCTTCTTCTCTGAAGAAGCCTTGCCGCGACGCTTGCCATCGTCACCATAGCTGGAGGAGGCTGCCTTCCCGGAGTTCCTCCGAGTAGCCCACTCCTCTTTCGTTATCAGCAGTTTACCGCTGTCCTTCGTTGCTGCCGCCTGCTCCAGGCGCTCGCCCACCGCCCGCAGACGACCTGTCACATCCTCAATAGTGAAGATGGACAAGTCCAACATCGTCTCTATGAAGAGAGCGATCTGGATGTACTTTGTCGACACAGAGTGGAGGTACTTGGAGACCGCCTCCTCTTCGTCGATGGTGACACCATGGCTCTTCAGCTTGCTGATGAGCGTCTGCAGGCGGAGGAAGAAGTCCTCCACCGTTTCACCATCCTTGAACTTGAGGTTAGCGTACTCCTGCTTCAGAAGCTGGGCCATCGCCTTCTTTGCGCGGTCGAAACCGATGCGCATTGCTGCAATAGCCTCCCACGCCTCCTTAGTCGAGCTCTTCGCCCCCAACGGCTCCCTGTACTCCACCGGTACAGCAGCGAGGATAGCCTCCAACGCTGACATGTTATCTTTCTCATTGTCGGTGCCCTTGACAACAACATTCTAGAGCCGTCGAGCTCTGAGCTTGACCTTCATGGTCACCGACCACTCTCCATAGTTGGTGTGAGTCAGCGTCGGCCAACTGGTGCCGCTGACCTCCTGTACCGTGCGAACAACGACCTCCGGTCGTGGCTGGGCAGCCACAGCAGTGCCACTGCTGTCACTCATTTTCGAACCGCCCGTCATCGCCAGTGGTTAGTGTGGCGATGGCGCTTGTATGGCTCCGATACCACTTGTTAGCCCACAGGATCACCGGTTTAGGTGAGTCGACCACTCACCAGTCTTGCCGACCACGGCCGAGCACGACCGAGGCTGTTCGACCACACACACTATGGCTAGAGGTAGAAGAAGAGGAAGAACAGAGTACACACACGCAGTACAGGCACCAGCGTTGGCTAGAGCCCTGTATAGGAGATGGCAAAACTGAACTCTCTTTGTTGAGTTGCAGTGACAAACTATATATACAACTCTATCCATCTAGTCCTAGTACAGCGCACATGCTGCAACAGTAACTAGATAACACAGCAGGACTGACTTCTGCGTCTGTCCCTGCATGTGGCTACAGTCCGGCAGGTGAGCCGTTCGGCGCCTGTCTCTGCAGCGGCTACAGTACCGCAGCAGGAGGCCTTTTCGGCGCTACCTTCCCTTGCTGTGTGTTCACATAAGGAAGCAGTAGATTATCTAACAATGAACTCCCTCTTCTTGTACCTATAGCCATAGGGTGTGGTCGGACAGCCTCGGTCGTGCTCGGCCGTGATCGGTAAGACTGGTGAGTGGTCGACTCACCTGAGCCGGTGATCCTGTGGGCTAACAATAACAACTTAATGGAATAACTCTGGTGTCATACTGGAAAGTGTGTCCTTGAACATGCCAATGCAATTTTGGAACAACACTATCAGATACCATTGGTGACCCATCAGCAGCAACAAAATTGAGGGTTTCAGTCTTCAAGGAATGTTGCAGCTTAGAAGCCACCTGGGTGCTAATGAAAGTTGCAGCACTCCCAGAATCAACTAAAATGAGAATCTCTTGGGAGCCTATGTGACCTCTCAGTCTCAAAGTCCTGTTCCTTTTCTTCACATCAGCAATGGAACTAGCAACTGGCTTCACTGCCATGACCACCTGACCAGCCTGTGCTTCAGAATCCTCCTCAGAAGAGTTGTAATCCTCATCAGGTTCTACTTGCACTGCCTCAAGCAATTCTTGGATCACATGCAAAGGCATTTGTGTGGGGCATTTATGATTTCTCCCTGTCCACTTCTCCCCACAAGTGAAACAAAGATTGTTAGCTCTTCTATGAGCTCTAAGAGCCAACAGCTTGTCTGAAGTAGGATTGGGCACAGAATTATCAACTGCCTTCCCTTCCTCCTTTCTTTGCCTTGATCTATCTGAGCTGTTACTGAACTTGAACAGAAATCTTCCAGAGTCCCAATGATCAGACTTGAACTGGGATTTGCTCCTGGCTGCTTCTAACTCAGCTTCCTGCAGTAAGGCCAGAGTACCTGCTGTCTCTAAGTTGGGTGGCCTATGCAATGTGAGAGCTCTGATTTCCTCCTTCAATCCTCCCAAAAACCGAGTGACAAAGAAGACATCATCATAAGAAGGATTGTACAACAAAATACTGTGAGCCAATTGGTCAAAGCTCTTCTGATAATCTGCTACAGAGCCTGTTTGACGAAGGTTCTCCAGTTGCTTCATGTGCAAGGGGTACTGATCTTTGTCAAAGTGGGCACAAACCGCTGTATGCATAGCCTCCCAATTCTGAAACCGTCCTCTCAACTGAGCAGTCTGAAGCCAAAGAGCTGCTGAGCCGATGAAATTCAAGGTAGCAAATCTTGTCTTCATTGCTTCTGACACCCCATAGATCTCAAAATACACCTCGCACTGCTCACGCCATAGCCTTGGATTGACACCATCGAACTTGGGGAAATCCATCTTGGGCGTGGATCCGGCATGACATGTATGAGAATGCGAACCAGGAACAAGATTTGCAATATGAACAGAGAGGTCTGGAATCGTACCCTGGGTGTTAATCGGCGGAGGGTCGGTTCCCGGAATCGGACCGAGAATCCCTCTGCCCGCGCCGTGCCCGTTGGGCTGTTCCTTAGAGGAAGCAGACGGGTGCTCCCCTGGCGATGGATCGCGGTTGAGGTCGACGCTCCCAGCAATCCAGCCTGCCGGTGGAGGCGGCGGGGGAGGCGGTGGTGGAGTCGGGTTCGGCGTCTTCTCCAAGTGCGTGATCCTCGCCGCCGTCTTTGGTGAGCAACGAACCGAGCGAGGTGTCGGTGGTGGCTCGCCAGGCCTCGAACTCCGTCATCTTGTCGATCATCTGCTGCATCATAAGCGTCAGGTTGTCGACGTTGCTCGCCATCTTCGCCTGCAACGATGGAGCTCTCTTCTTCGGCGCCAGACCGGATTCAGCGACCAGATAATCGGGGAAGAAAAAATTCCGCCGAGGATGATGGCTCTGGTACCAATTTGTCACGAACTAGCACGGATTTGGAGGGATTGAGGCAGAATCCGGGGTAGGATAGCAAGAATTTGAGGGAGCCGAAGAGCAAGAACAGCAAGAACAGGGGGCGAGCGGGATAAGAGGATTGGGGAAGCAATTCGGAGTTCTGTTATTCGATAACTGTTTCAGCTACAGCTACAAGGCATATATGCCACTCCACCGCCTACCAACCTGGGCCGAGCCCCTACACCTACTCGGGCCAAGCCCAGAACAAGACAACCCGCGAGGCCCAACTTCTCTTAGCCACTTGACTTCTTCCTTCTCCTTCCCGCCTTGCTGGTCATGACACCCAAAGCCTCTAGGCTAGTTGGCCGTCAGTTGGGCCAATAGCCCAACCTCCCAAACATTTACGTTTCTCAGGCCTGCTTGCATAAATACCGCTCGCGTGACAAAGGAAGGAATGACAAACGCGGCACGGGCCCAACCTGACCCAACCCAACAACGCTGCCGGGCCCGGTGCCAGTTGCGGCTGGTTTACGTTACGCGCAGGCGCAGCGTGCCACTTTTTTTTGCCGTCTGCCGCTTTTGCGCTGCCACTCGCTGTCGCCCGGCTTGGCCGCGCCCGGCTGCCGACCCTGGTCCAAACCGCAGCCCCTTTCCCTTCCACTTCCGTCCCCGGCTCTCCGCGTGCGAAGTCACCGAGTCAACAGCAGCACCTACCCCGCCTCCTTCCACCTCCCAAAACCCAAGTAGGCTTTGCCCTCGCGGTCGCAGCCAGCGAACCCTAATGGAGATCGCGGAGGCCCTGCAGGCCTACACGGGCCTCACGCCCGGGGCCGCCGCCACCATCCTCGCCCTCATGGTGGCCACCTACCTCCTCGTCTCCTCCCTCTTCGTCGCCCCCGCACCCGCGCCACCTCCCAAGCCGCCCCAGCAGCAGCGCGAGGGGGAGAAGGCACAGGAAGAGAAGGAGGAGGAGGAGCCGATGCCTTTCATGTACCCGGACCCCGTGGAGGTGGGCGAGGTCACGCTCGAGCAGCTCAGCGCGTACGACGGCAAGGACTCCGCCAAGCAGATCCTCATCGCCATCCGCGGCCAGGTCTACGACGTCTCCCGCGGGAGGTGAGGATTGCACTCCATTCTGCTCCCTCCGATTTGGTCGGGATGCGGCCTGATACGCTGCTCATCGAACAGAATCTGCTACTGTAACATGATTTCGTTTCAAGCGGAAACTGTTTATAAGAATCCAATACGTAGTGCTAATTGCACAAACTAGTTAATAGTTATGAGGTGGCAATGGCTGATCTACGTTTGACGGTGAGATGGTCTGCATTAAGGTGAAGAGCTTGAGCTGCTGTGTGTAGTTATTAGGTGGATTGTGATTTGCCAAACTAGTGACGCGAATGGTCCATTTGATCCAGAAACTGTAAGGCATTAGTCTGATATAAAAAGCACCATGAGGCCTGAGCTTATATTAATTCAAATGCGGAGCAGGTGCAGACATATAACTATATTGGGTGCTGCTTAGACCTGTGAGTTATGGTTTATTAGTACATCATGTGCCTGAGCACATGCTCAAATGGTTTTGTTTAACTAGAAAATGAGATGCAGATATTATGATATTATGTCAATGGTGAGTATTGTAGGCTGTAGCTCAATTTTTGTTATGGAATGACATACAGAGATGCACCAGTATCTAGGATTCTAGGTTAGATGTTTCATGTTTGATGAGAAATATGCACCAGAATCTAGGTTAGAGCATCTCCACCAGACCTCTTATATTGCATCTCCTATAAATTGCTTCAAGAGAGTACCCTAAAATCAAGTTAGGATATAGGAGATTATTGCTTCCGCAGATTACCTAAAATTTGTCTCCTATATTTCTTTTAGGGATAGGGGAGAGGGGGTTGTCTCCTTTATTTAGGAGAGAGGGTGCTTCTTTTAGGAGATCTCTTAAAAATTATAGGTATAGGAGATGAAATAGGAGATTTGCTGGTGGATATGCTCGATCTTTCATTTTGATGTAAAATATTTTATCAGGTCCAGTATAGCTATATTCTAAAATTAGTCAAGTATTAAATCTAGTACATTAGTTTCCTTGATTGTAATACTCAGTGGATAGATATTTAGCATTCATCTTATGGAAGCTATCAGTTTAGAATTTAACCTATAGTGCAATGTTACGGAGGACAACACCTTGTTTAGCTTCATTATAGAGAAATCGGAATTGTAAAACAAAAACAAGTTTTATGCTTACCTTGTCTGGCTGAACTACTTCTAGCAGCTCTGAAGCTAAACTCCCTTGTTTACTTAAGGGCTATCTGGTTTCTGTACCTTATAATATTTTGATGAAGTTTTCATTTGGACTCCAATTGATGCTTTCTTCTGAAATTACTGGGTCCAAACACCATCATATTTAGTTTACACTGCATTTTAGTTTTGTATCCGTTGCTATGGTATCCTGGTGTACCAAACTCCTTTACTGGTTTTCCCCTTATCTTCTGCAATACCGATATTTACATATCTGATTGCTTTATGCATCTTGTTTCTTCAGTTCCATTTGTTTGCTCGTTGCTGTCTGGGTGATATAGTTTATCATGTGCCATCTCACCCCTTTCAGCCCCACATTTTTCTAGAGTGTAGTACTGTATTAGTGTGTGGAATCATATACTACTGTAGTTTGGTCACTATTGTTTATCATGTAGCCTGCAATCAGTAGTGTATATAGCTACTGTCGGGTACCCTTGATTCCTTGCTTTGTTTAACTAGGCTGCTGTTTCAACAGGCAACAAGCATATTTGTATTTGTTGAGACTGTCTAGATTCTAGAACTGATACTGTGGTTTTCTAGTGGGGTGTTCTTTTGGCCCATATACTGCCAAGGAATTAGGTATATAGGACTATGTCCTTCAAATAATTTTCGACAAAATGCTTCTGTTTGGATTCCAATTCTCAGGTTTGAGCTTGACACTTGTGCAATGTGTTCTGAACATGCTTCCTACTGGCAGATGACATTTGTACTAAGATTTGTTTATCACTTTATGCACAAGCAGAATGTATGCATCTTACCAGATTCTGCAATTTTCTCTGATAACTTTCATACATAGTATATGCTATGCCCTTGGGCTAGGCTCTGTTGCAATAAGATCATTCGTCATTACCGGATATATATAAAACGTGGTTTTCCCCCCTTGTTCACAGAGTCATGATTGTGTTCCCTGATATTTTTCCCTCAGGCTCTTTTATGGCCCTCAGGGACCATATTCCTTGTTTGCTGGGAGGGATGCAACCCGGGCCCTGGCATTGATGTCATTTGACCCAAATGACCTCACCGGGGATTTGGACGGCCTAAGCCCCGATGAGCTGGAGGTGTTGCAAGATTGGGAGGAAAAATTCAAGGAGAGGTATCCGAGGGTGGGTCACCTTGCCTGTCAAGACGCAGCAGGCAGTGGTCAGAACACTGCTGGGCTTCATCATGAGGAAGGGGACGCCTAACTCTACTGGTTTGTCTCGTCCTCTGTTTTTACTTGCTGCTGGATATCAGCCTGTAGATCTGATGCGCTCACTTGTGGGTGACGCCGCTGTCGTAATCGGTTGCTGTATATGTATGTGCGATTACTAACTAATGTACCTGCTATGTCCCATTTCTTTTGTGTCTGTAGCGGCTAAGGAAATTTTGAGTGTCAAAAAAATTGGAGACCTAAGGAACAGCCCATGTTCGGCTCTTGGTTGTATATTCGTGATTTGCGTCATGATTCGTGGCTTTGTTGTTCATATACAACAAGCTGTCAGCTAAAGCACCATAATTTGCGGCCTATGCATAGCCTGATTACTTTTTTAGCGTTGGCGGAAAACAGCATCAGCATGGCGTCCATTCTTTTGCCAGATTCCCTCACTTTTCCACGCATATGATGCGTCTGCGATTGAAGGTTGTTTGAGTCGGCCGGCTCCTTCCGCCCCCAGCTCGCGGCATTGACGCCAAACTGTCTGGCCCGTTTCTTTCTTTTGTAGCTGCTGGAGCCTTGGGGGTTCGTGTCGTTCGTTCGCTCGTTTATCTCCGTTTATCTCCGTCTTGCTTGCAATCTTGAGCCCTGTAGGGGGTAAATGCAGTGTGATGACCAGCACGACGCAGGGTCGGGTCCGGCTAGCTACACCGTGTCCACTGACTCCCGCCGTGGTCCGGGGCGGAGCAGAGGAAGAGCGGGAGGCAGGGGAGCGCACGTCTGCTCACATGGCGTGTCTCAGGGAGCACGGGCCCCGTCTCTCCCTTCTCTTGGCATCTACTCCTATGTGCCACAGGCGTTGGGCAGCAGGCAGGCAGGCAGCGCTATCCATCTATCCGTCGCCGAGTCGCGTCATGTGGCGGCAGGGCTCGGTCCAGTACAATCTGGAGCCCTCTCGCGCCACAATCCACGCTACGTTGCCAGCGCCACCACTCGCTCGGCCGGCTCAACCACCCCTCGTCCTCTCCTCCTCCTCTGTTGTGCCCTCGCGCCATAATCCAAGCGGACGGAGACGAAGGCAGTCGCGAGCCAGCCAGAGAGGACTGATTACTGGACAGGAGGGCCGATCCGGAGATTTTACACAGCATCTGCCTGTGCCTTTCAGTGGCCGACCTACCAGACGTACGTTCTGGGCATCCCTTGCCCTCCGGACCCGCGAATTTTCTCGAAAACTTGCTTGCACTTGGTCCTCCCCAGCGAGCGACCCAGCGCCAGCTTCTTCTTTTTTTTTATCCAACGTACAAGGATACCATACAGGGACTCTACAAATATACAGCCTGTTCATTTGGCTGTGGCTTGTCGTAAACGATCGTAAATTTTCAGTCGGAACAGTATTTTTCTCTCACACAAACCAGCCAGCAGTACTTCTTCACGAATCAGCAACGATACGAACCAGCCAATCGAACAAGCTGATAGATACGTTGACAAAGGATACAGAAGACAGCTGTTCCGAGCTAAAAGCACAAAGGTCCCTAAAAAACAAAGAAATTACAAACCATTCCTTAGAACCCCTGCAGCCCAAATCCTCCCGATTCCATCGCCGGAAGCCAAACGCCGCCAACCACAGGTCAACCAGAGCTCCATCGCCAGCAGGCTTTAAGAAGAGCCGCAGTAGACACCCGCCATATTGGACGAGATGAAGCAAACGCTGAGGATCCACCGGCCGGGGACGCGCCCCAAGATGCAGAATTGACATTGCCGACTGACGCCGCCATGGAACAACCGAGCCTATAGCTCCACTATCCTGCCTTCCGCACAAACCGAAGCTGCCTCTCCATCCTCAGAACACAAGGCCAGCGAACTCACCTGCCGACGAGCCGCCAGCACCGGACTCCTGTACAGGGGATCCACAAAGGGAATCCCTCCTCCACGCCCTCGTTGACGGCACCGGAGCGGAGCACCACCAAGACGGGAAAGAGAGCGAGAGGACCTTATTCCTTGACACCGCCGCCGAAAACTTAAACCTAGATCTACTAGGACCTATACCTCCGACCGTCAGGAGGCTAGCAGTCTCCACCACCTCGCAAAAGCCCGAAGGCCATCGGAGGCGAGGAAGACCGCCGGTTCCCCCAGCGGAGACCGGAGCGCTCACTTTCGCCTCTCTGGACTGTAGCAGGACGAGAGAGTTGAGACGATCCGAGTCGGAACCCAGCGCCAGCTTGGTATGGTAGGATCTCGCTCATTTGGCAGATCGACCAGAACATGTTGAATTAAGAGGGTCCAGGTTGCCACTGTTGCTACAAAATATCGTGGCAGGCGTCGTCGCGTCGGATGGATGACATCAATGCCGCTCCATGCTTTGGGGTATCAGGATCGCACGGTATGGCTCTGACATTGACGTCTTATAGTACCAGATGGCTATACACAGGTGATTCTCCGAATTTCTCCGAGGGCCTGTTTACCAGATGGCTATACACAGGTGATTCTCCGAATTTCTCCGAGGGCCTGTTTAGACGGCGAATTTTTTTTTTGTAAAATGTACTGTAGCACTTTTCGTTGTTATTTGACAATTAGGGTCCAATTATAGTCTAATTAGGCTCAAAAGATTCGTCTTGTGAATTTCGTCTAAACTGTGTAATTAGTTTTATTTTTTATTTATATTTAATGCTTCAAGCATGCGTCCAAAGATTTGATGTGACGGAGAATCTTGAAAAATTTTACAAAATTTTTTGCAACTAAACTGGACCCTAGCAAATCCTGTCGTTTTACACGAGGCGACGAGCCGACGAGGCTCTTTGCCTGTCCATGCCGCTCCATGCTAATGTCGCCGCGGTGCATCGTACGATCCACGGACGCGAGCTATAAAATAGCAGGGAAAAAAGTGCCATCTGCTCGTCGCTTATTATTAGGAAGGGATCCTCAACGCCATTTCTCATTGGTTTCCCTAGATTCAATTCAATGCTTGGCTGGCCATCTTGCACGGACAGGCTGATTGCCTGACTAGTAGTTTTCGACATAATAATGCATCAAAGTGCACTCTGGACAGCCCTCGGAAACGCTATACCCATATCCGAATCTACGTCAGGGAAGAAGCCCACAGGTGCTGGTACCGGTGCCAGCGCCAGCGGATGAAATGAAAGCAACGCAGGACCCCTCAACAATCCTAATTGAAAGAGAGATTTCTTTGTGAGCAATTAAAAAAGATCGTAATTTTCTGTAAGCCACTGAAAAAGTTCAGTGGTCTTCAGCGCCACTGCTCCGACTTTTTTTTACCCTCCATGCCACTGGCGTCAGATTGGCTCATAACGGTGTCAAAGGTGTAAAAAGTCAAAAATACCCTTAAGTCTAAATACATCATTAATTTTTTTAAGCATCATACATCCTAACGGTGGGTTATATATATATATATATATATATATATATATATATATATATATCAAGCACTGTTCAGAGCAGTTGTTGCATTGGCTGGTAATGGTATTAGCACAAGTACGGACAGTTCACGGCTAATCATACAGCCCATATCATGAATCATGCATATATATAACCAGTGTTGTGTTGTGCTGTAGTATACATGCATGATATGCATCGTCTCCCAATCATACGAGAGTCAGTAGTGGACCGTGCATCTGATGGTCGATGTACATGTACAACCCACCGAGCTACCGCATTATTGGTCGTTGGAGTTGTTCTCGCGCGCCGCGCCCTGCGTGCAAAAGCTGGCCACGGGAGGACGAGCACGGCCACGACGACCTGGCTCCTCGTGCGCAGTTGCACGCACAACGCAACGCAATGCCAGGATATTATTTTCACGGGTGGGTAGGTTTTTCGTTTGTTTTATACCCCGTATATGTTGAAATGTATGCATGAAAGAGTGGGCTGGCCATGGCCTAGAAATTTTCTGGTTCGTAGCATTGTTTTCACCAAAGAATTGAATTGTGCAATCCCAATTCACCTATTCTAAACCGAATGTAGCTATCAATTAAAGTGCGCTCTGTTAAACTGCATGCACCGATCAATTTATCAAAAAAGAGAAACCTAATCTAACGAGAAAGATTTCTAGGTGGTGGAGTTCTAGAGTTCTGTCCTGTGACTGAGAGAGCGAGGCCCTGTGTTTTGGCTGTAGACTGTAGTCGTGTTTTGCTCGTTTGGTGGTTTATTCCTCCTCTCGACTGGACCGCGATGCACGGCTCCGGCCGCCGGCCGCCCTTCCTTTCTTCGTCCTGTTAGTTATACACCGAGCGAATTGAAACGCGGAGGACGAAGCAGGAACCGCAAAGTGAATGTCGTGTCCTGGCAAAGCAGGAACCGCAAAGCGAATTGCTTCAGCCAGCCCCTCACATAGACACTATTTATATAAACAGCCAGCAGTATTTTTCTCTCACATAAACGAATCAGCCAACCGAACCAGCTTGATAGGTTGGTTGCGTTACTTACTTTCTTTCTTTTTGAAAGCGGTTGGGTTACTTTCTTTGTACGGGGGGTTGGGGAGGGTGCTGCTGCTGCGGTGGAGTCGTTGGGATGGAGACCTGTCAGTCGTGCAGAGCAGGCCAGCCACGGTCCTTCCATGACCATGCACGGTACCTGCTCGCCTCCAAGGCTCCAACGTACGGCGTTCGTATCGCATCTGCCGAAGGAACCAACGGAGAATACTCGTCCGTGAGAAATTATGGCCCTAATAATGCTCACCATAGTGAGTAGTGACAATGTGTTGAGCCGAATACCTCAGGAATGTGTCAATGGCAGTCGCACGGTTTTGCTGCACACTGCGTGACAATGATTTCCTAAACTAAATACTATATACTCCTTTTGAGTATATCGCAAAGGCCAAAGGCTAGCTGTTCTTAGGCCGCCTTAATTTGCTTGCTAGGGAGAATGGGAGATTAAAGGGCCTCTCCCTTCCGTTCAAATAGAATACGGTTAAAGGACCCCATCATCCTGTTCAGTGCAGCATCAACAACTCGACTTGGTTTTGGTTAAGAGATATGATTAGTGGGAGGGCCGCTTTATGTCGGGGAAAAAGGCTGTACATTCGATCTCATAGATCTCGTTGTCGCTCTACCCCGTCCCCTCTCAAGTTGTTTGCAACTGAAAGCATCTCGTATTGTTTGCGCTTTTTGGTTGCTCACTGCTCTGCGCTCTGTTCTAAATTAGAAACACTTTGTCCGTACCGGCTGGGAGGCGTCGTGTACCCGAATGCTGATTCTCGTGCGCGTGTAATAAATTTGATTAATTGCCGTTCAAAATCTGTAAAAATTGACTATTTATTAGATACGACTATGTCTTCCATCCGTCATTAACAATTATTTCTAAGTTAAGTAAAAAAACAATTATTCTAAGTCACACCGTTCTAAATTTAACCAAACCTGTATAAGAAAAATAGAGCATCATTTTGTAAAAAAAACAAAAAGGCCCCCACAATTCAACGGGTGATACAAGCAATGACGGAACCCTAGCACTGCTAGGCGTCTCTCTTTCTACCCTCCCCAATATCAATGTCTTTGCCATCAGCGGAGCACACCACTGGTAGCCTGTGCAGGTGCTAGGATGACAGCGGCGGAGCTACATCTCCTCGAATCAAGGCGATGAAGATGTTGCGTGTTCCCAAGTCCCTTGGGGTTGCATGGGCGGCGCCAGTGATGCTCGGATCCATCCATGTGGGCTCGGTCGGCATAGATCTAGCAGTGCATGCCCATGGCAATAGTCGCTGCTAGTGGTTGCACTAACAACTGTGGCATTGACAGTGAATGCAGTGATGTGCCAGACTTAAAGAGGTGCGGTGGCATCGAAGGAGGCCGCTGCACAATGGCGCTGGTGGCATGGCGGAGGTCATAGCACCGCTGCATTGGAGGAGGCTACGTGTAGTGGCTTGGTGGCAGGGTGGAGGTGGCCACTTGCGGAGGTGCGGTGGCATCAAGCTAGGTTGCAAGGCGTTATTGATGGGGTAGTTGTTGTCTTTTTATTGTGGCAATGGCGGTGTTGTGGCATGTCGTGTGCTGTGTTGGCGGGATAGCTGTGTCCTTGGTGAGCGATGGAGCTAGTGGTGGTTTTCAACCCAAAGCTAGGCCAAGGTTTTGGACCGGGTCAACAATGACGATGTTTTGGACCACTGCATTCCCCTTGGAGGTTGGAGCGTTGCTGAGGCACCGTCATCTCTTGGCGGGATCTGCTTGGTGATAAACATGTCTAAAGTCTCTTGGCTGCAATGTGTCTTTTGGTGTCACATTTCTTCCATAGGGCATCACTTTAGGGGTTCATGTTTCCTATCTTTCCACTTTGGTGGTGGCACATTCATAATGGCGGTTGTGCTCTCAGTTGTCACAGCAATTGCAAGTTCTGTATGAGGGACAAGTGGATCCATTCTTCTCTCCGTCTCTCTCCATTTGCACTCCTAGCTCGTGCATGCTTCTGGTAGTCCATGCACTGTGGTAGAACCGCCCGAAATAGCATGCTTCGGAGACACTCGTCTTCCATCAGACACTAGGCGCCTCGAGAACTGGCTACATTGGACGGTTTCTGTCGAGCACACCACAAGGGAGAACTCAAATAATCCACGTTTTTTCTCCAGGATCCAATAATGAGAATGAGTTTACAATACTTAGTCCATTTTATACAACAAGAGTTCTTAGAAATACATTATTACAATACTAAGTTCAGAGTGCGGAATTTATACAATGAAATTACAATAAACATCTAATGGTAGAATATAAGGATCCGTCTATGCCCACCAGAAGAATCCTCCACACAACAACTACTCTTCAAACTACACCTGCAACAGGGGTAAATAAACCCTGAGTACACAATGTACTCGCAAGACTTACCTGACTAGTGAGAATAATTTCCCGACTTCAAAGGATATGATAAGCTTTATGGTTTGCTAGGTTTCCTTTTTGCGGAAAGCAATACTAGTACTAAATCCTTATGTATGTTTCTTATTAGCGGTTATGATTAGTTCATTATCTAACCATTTTATATAAGCACATGTTCTACTTTCAAGTAAGAGTTGAGCAAACAGATTCATTTCACCATCTTTCATCTTTCAGTTCTTACTACGGTGCTAGATTGTAGATAAGTCGTACCGGATTACCCAATGATTCGTGAATCAATGTGCCCAGCTAGGTACCCCAAAACACATGCTCCGCTTGTACCCCAGACACAAGCAGGACCAACCCATCACTCTCTTATCAAGGGGTCTAGGTCCCTGTCCAAACTTGGACTCCAAGCCCCCACACCCGAGTCCCTGACTCAGTGTGGTGCTTAGACCTCCACCATCCCCGCCTCCAATCAGTCGGTCTAGAAAGAGCTGGAACCCATGACAAGAGAGCAACGGGCCTTTCCTGCTCCCATAAACAAGTATGTGCTCAGGATAATAAGTATGTGACCTGACTAGAATTCAATGCAACGGCCGGTCCTTAACCGACACGGACAAGGAAACAATGTAACCAAGCTATGCCCCGTTGGCCGTGGGACAGAACCTCTTACACCCACCAATATCCGTACCATATCCCTGTCCGGTCTCCATTTCTTTTCACTATTTTATCATGAGAGTGATAATAATAATCACCTATTATGAGTAACGGCAGGTTACTCACGCTACCGAAAAACCTAAGCATAGCAGCTACTCGACCTAAGCTAGTAGGACTCATAGGTAGGTATATCTATGCATGTAGTTTCAATATAAATCCTATAACATAAATGCACATCATATATATATTTCCAGTGATTATTCAAAATAAGGGTTATGCATCGTGGCTTGCCTTGGGTAGGCGTGGTGTCAGCTCAGTCAGTCAGTGGCAGCTCTGGGACCTCCTCCTACACGAGAATCTCCTCCTCGTACTCTTCAATCACCTCCTCGAACTCGTGATCTCCGATGGTCACGATCTCCGTCAACTCGTTCTCTACATACATGCGATGATGATGCAACACTTAGCATTAAGGCAACAACAACTCTTAAAATAAGAATAGACATGATAAACTATTAAGCTAGCTCTAGTGACTAGGATACTAAGCTAACTATCATCTTCAACAAGTAAAGTGTTGGGTTCAACTAACAAACACCTAGCTTTACAAATGAAGAATTTATCTTTTTTTCTACTAATGATTTAATGTATATTTGAAACAAAGAGCATTTAACTACCCTTATGTTAAGTCTATTCTACAGCTACAAAAATTATAGTGAGCACATAATAATACAATGAAGCTACTATAAAATTTTCAAAGCTGAAGCTATCACCATTCTACCACAAAAATTCCTACAATTATTTAAGCTAATCATACTAAGCACTCTCAAATGATTCAATAGCCACTGGTATCAATAAATATGTATATGAACTAACTACACTAACAGATAGAGCACAATTTTAGGAACCTAACAAAATTGGTTTCATAATTTTTGGACATCTACAGAATTTGCTATAACTTTCCAAAGATCAGCTCAAAACTAAATTAGAAAAACATTTGCTAATTCGCTGGAAAAAGGAAAACCAATTCTCGTGTGGCCCATCCGCACGGCCCACATGCACGCGTGGCCCGTAGGTGCGGCCCACACGCAAGGCGGCCCGTGGCGGGAGAGTACCGCGCGCGTCAACGTTTTTTTGCAAGAGACCTTGCATTTCCTCCAATTCGCAACCAAGGACCAATACTATTTTACTTACTCACAGACCCTCTCACTTAACCCCCCCGGCCTTTCTCTAATTTACCCACGCGCACGCGGCGGCTCAGTGCGCGGTGACGCGGCGAGCGGTGGCCTAGCACGGCTGCGCCGGCCACCTAGGACCACCACTGGTCCGACGGTCGGACCGGCCTCCATCCTCGGTTCAACCAGCTACACCTAGTGACATCACTAGGCGGCGGGACACGCTAGAGCCGGCCACGACGATACGCGGCTGTCCGCGTCGGTGACGTGACCGCCCCGGCGAACTCAAGCATCAACAAACCCATCTAGCTAGCGAGTGAGCATTAACTGGCTACGGTGAGTGTAACACCCTAGGTGTTAAGCATGCATCTAACCTTGATATTGCATGATCACAATCATCATTGAGCATCCATGAGCATAAGCATATCATGTGTTCTATCTTTTGTTGGCTTATATTGCATGTGTACCACTTAATTTCATTACTTATGCTAGGGTTTACATGTCACCAATGTGTAAAATGTGTGTGGAACCTTGAGAATGCCTTAAACATGTTTAGAATAGCATAAGGAACAACTTTGGTATTCATGACTAAGGCTAGTTTAGTCTCTAAGTCATTGGTAATGTGTAAGTCATCAATTTTAAGTTGTATGTTTGACCTAGTTTGAACTATGTCATAGAGTCTTTGCATGGCAGTGAACCTTTAAGAAAAGTTGTAGTATTTGAGTAGACCAACAACTTTTATTTTTGGGTCATGAGCTAATTCAGTGCATAGCTTAGTCATTTTGAGCTCACAAAAATCAATATGTCACTGTTTTTCCACACTTAGAATTTTTCTAAGTCTTTTCAGATTTCCAGTTTCGCTGGCTCAACTTTGGGATGATTTTACTCTGTATTGATTGCGAATTAGAACTCGATCCTTTAATAGAAGTTGAAGATGGTATATAGGGCTTCCACTTTGGTTTAGATTGTTTGCGCTAATGCTTCACGGTTTAGGAGTTTGATCACCTCGAAAACGCGCTGTCAGGCTCGGGTATCACCTCTGATGGCCGAACTGAATCGCGTCTATAGTGCTGACCGATTCAGAGTTTCAACGCCGTCATGCGTCACCGCCGGCCTAACAAGTCAGGCCACGTCGGGCCTTGGCGCACCACATCACGCTTGCGCTCGCCCGTGATGCCCCTACGCTCTCATTTCTTCGCTTCGCTTCCTCCTTCGCCTTCCCATAGCGCCCGCAACAGCCGCAGCAGCTTCGCGCAGCTCCGCCGACACCATTGCCAGCTGCCTAGCTCCGCATTGCGCTCGTGACGTTCCTCCGCCACCGCCGTAGTTCCTTCGGGATCCCACCGCACCACCGCGCCCACATTGCTAGCTTGAAGTGAACGGTAAGCCGCCGTGCTATGCGCGGACCTCGCCGTTGTTTCACCGTCGTGCTCCGTCACCGTGGCCGGGACACCTCCGTCCGTCATTCGCCGTAATAGGCTGTGCGATAGCTTCGCCATAGACCATAGATGCTCGGCGTAACCCTAGATTGCGCTATCGTGGTCACCTTCGGCGTCTCGCCATCGAGTCGCACCGCCATGGTCACCGCCGTCGTCGTTAGCTCCTGCGATTGGTCCTGCTAGATAGCTTAATAGGTGCGGGAGGTCATGGTGGTCACTGTAGTACCGGCGTCGCCGCCGGAGAGGCTCGCCGTCGGCGAACTCCGGCTGATCCGCGTTGAGCAGCGCCGCTCCTCTGTTTTTTTCTTTCACTGACATACGGGCCCGACTGACCTGTGGGTCCCTGTTGTCGGCATCTCAGTTTAGAAGGATAGTTCAATTATTTCCAGATTTGCATGCAACTTTGGAAAATCATAAGTAGAGTTTTAGAGGTCTAATTCTAGTGAACCAAATTTTGTTGTATTCCTCATGAAGTGTAGTTTTTTATAAAAATATGAAATATACATTTTCTGGTATTTTTCTTGGTGCTTAAAATGTATTTAAATAAGTACTTTTTGAATGTAAGTAAACTTGTAAATTAGATATCTTGAGCTAGAAAACTCATAAAATTGTGATTCTAATTTTGTTGGTTTTGTATTGACATTCTCTATATAGGAAAAATATTGAACTTGCTGTAAATTTAATTGAAGTAGGGTCTTTATATTTATCTTTTAATAAATGTTATTTTCTAAGAAAAATTGTAGGGATAAAAATATGTAACATATTGATATGCAAATTTTGGTACAGTAGTATGACACTAATATAAAGCTAGAAAAAATATATAACCTGTTGTTTGACACTTTTCTATAGGGTTTACTATTTTTGCTAAAATAGGCCTTGCTAGCTTGTCATTTTTGTAAAGGATGTTTTACATGGTCAAATGGCATGAAACTTTTACAGTAGTTTATTGGTAGCACTTGTAAGCCACTGTAATGTTCTAAGAATTTATTGTACACATTTGGTATGTGTACAATATTTTCCCTAATTATCCAATTAAATTGATATATCCAGTTAAATGAATAGTTTGGGCTTGACCATTATGTTTTCTTGAGTGCATTTTGTATGCTTGAACTGTTAGTATACTCGGTGATGTCAAATTTTGAATGCTTATATGTAGTAAAAATATTGTTGCTTTATAATTCAATGTAAAGGGTTTTCGAACAGATTTTGTGGTTTGGTATGTTGCATGATCAAAATTATGTTTGCTGTGGAAATGGTTAATAACAAAGTTGTAGGAAAGTTCTTAATCTATCTTGTGTTAAAATTTCAAGGCAATAGGCCAAGGGGTTTAGGAGTTATAGCTGTTTAAAGTTAGTTTTCGGAAATGCTTGTTCTCTGGAATTTTCTGGACAGCATTGGATAGATTGTCTATTTTGGTTAGGATAGAGTGTGAATTAGTTTTTGGTGATTAAATAAGAGTTGTAGTAAATTTTATAAGATTTCCAGAAAGTCCAAGATCACAGCATTTGGATAAGTATAACTTCAGTTATGATGTAAACAGTAACTGTCATGTGTAGCTTAGACATTTGCATTGTGTGAGATTTGTAAGTAGATAGAGAAGAGATATGCACCTACTCAGTTAGCTTGGAGTCAGCAATGTTATCATTATGCTACTCAACATCATTATCGCAGCATGTACCTTTCCATATCACATCATCTATGATCCCTCTTATGCATTCATGAGACTTATCTATGCATATGCATGCAATAGGTGCCACCTAGGAGATCACATTGGTAGAGCTAGACGACGATCCACAAGAGGAGAACCCAGAAGTTCAGCACCAAGAGGTTCCCGGAGAAGGAGAGCCTAAAGTTGATCACCTTCCTGATCATCAGCCGTCAACGTTCGTGAAAGGCAAGCCCCGGAGCATTATAAGTCTCCCTACTTTATTAATGTCACCTAAAGTTATTCGTATTGATGCATTATGCGATAGGAGTTATTTGGAAACACTTGCTGCATATTACCTTTCCTTGACTAGAAATATCTACCATGAATCATATTTAAGTCCAAGAACGCTTATCATACTTAGCTATGCTTAGACCGGTAGAAGTCAGGTGATTTCCTATCACCTGCGAGCTATAGGTGATAACTTGATCACGGTTGACTATATTGTGCTATTGTGGAACATAACCTGGTATTGTTGAATAAATGGAGACCGGGCAGAGTCTTATGTGTGGTATCATAGTGACTCCATCTGAGTCGTTTAAGGACCAGACGTTGGAGGTCATCTTGTCATGTTGAACGCATGCCTCTCACATAGTTGACCGGATAAGTCGTTCCGACCACGAAGCCGAGTAGCTCAACTTTGGCTGAGACCACAAGTGGTAAAAGTGTGCACCCTGGAGGCAGTAAGGATGTGCGGAGAGCCAATGGCGTAAGCCTAAGGACGGGTTAGAGTCCCGAGCACCCTTGGCAGATTGGTTGTATCTTTGAGGGTGCGGCGCTGGTCGTACCCGTGATTGTACTTGAGTTGTCCCAAAGGTGACCTGATGCAACCCCGACGGGGGAAGTATGGGTGTCTATTAGGAATAATTCCCCAGCTAGGTAGGAATTGATTCGAATCGTCGTGTCTCCCGGATAGTGAGAACTTGACTTGAGTTCCTTTCATCGTAGTAATTGATGGAAATATTGGTTATGAGATTATGCAAGAACTCAACTGGATATGGTTATTATTGTGATGACTTAATGGTACCAACATGTTTGGCATAGGATAGTTGCTAATCTAGTATAAGATAGGATTAATAACTGGTGATTCACAATTAAAGATATGTTGGATAACTTATGCTTTTTCTGCAAATAATGTCTACCAGCTCTACTTATAAAGCCTTGCATACTCCTTGGTGTCTTAGTATTTTAGTTGGATGGGTAAGTCTAGCTAAGTACCTTCTCGTACTCAGGGTTTAATTCCCATTGTTGCAGATAACGTTATGTATCATGGCTACTGCAAGAACTGCCTTGCTCCTATAGTGGATGAGGACTAGGACCATGGGCAATGGTCATTCTGTATATCATCTCACCCTTGTGCTTTTGGTTGGAGATGACTATGACACTGGCTTTGTATTAAACTATGTGTGATGTCGATGTTAAACTACTTTGCTTTCGCTACTTTCAAACTCGGTTTGTAATAATTATTCAAACTCTGATATATGAGAAATATTTGTAAATTGTGATGTAACATATGACTGGTTGCGTTGAATCTCTATGATCATGGTTTGTATGTTGGTTATTTGAGATCCTTCATGATTTCGTTGGACTACCGGGTTTATATGGGCTTAAGTATGACACTTTGATTGCTTTGGTGATTGCTATTGTACTTGTGCTCTTATAAATTGGATGGTTCTGTGACAGTGAGCCTAGCTACGATGACCGTTGGCAAAGAGAGTGGTGGAGAGGAGCTAGCCACGTGCAGCCGAGCCGTGCGGCGGCGCACCGTGGTGGCATGATCGCATCAGCGGCGGGGTGGAGCTGGCAGCGACTAACCCACGGCACGCATGATGAAGAGAAAGGCAAGGCACACCTACTGGCGTGGGCAATTGGGTTCGGGAGGAGGGATGGGAGGTCTACCCTCGGTCATGGCCGTGGTGTGGCCTTAACGGCGCACCGGCAAGAAGACTCCAAATTGGTTCCTGGCGAGGCCATCATCAAGGCGGTGCGGGGTCGGGCGACGAGGAGACATGAGGGCGGAGGTGCAGACGAGCCGAATTGAATAGAGGTGACCTATCTCTGGGACACTCGTGGGCGTAAGGCGACGGTGGCGATAGAGAGATTGGAGACAGAGCGGGGACAGTGGAATGTGGCCAGGGATATGCTGTGACATGTCTTGGCATGACGCGGTTGACATAGTCGTAGCTACCCAGTCTAGCCACTAGCGAACGAGCACGCGTGTGTTCATGCTGGCCTGGGCCGCGCGCCACATCGCCATCAATGGCGTGACGACGGCGGGTGCAACCACGTGCACATAATCAAACTGGGCCAAGGCGCAGAGCATTGTGGCGTAGAGACAAGCACAGGGGGTGACGGTAGTGGCAGTAGACATGTCATGAGGCATGGTGGACTTGGCAACATGGTAGCATGCAGGGCGTGCAGCAGCGTGGCACGGCGGCGCGACAGCAGCAGCGGCCTCACATGGTAGCGCCCATGACTATTCTGATGGCACATGGCTAGCCCAGCGCGGCAACATGAGGGCGCGTGCGAGGCGCACTGATGTGGCGACGTCAACCACTGACACGTGGTTACCGCGTCCACGCGGGGGAAGCAAACCAGAAATGTGCTGTGCACCGATTTTAAAGCTTCTACCACGACCAAACCGTTACTCCTAAACATAAACGGTCTTCACTACACTCAAGATGGTATATGAGGCTACTTAATCAAGCTATAACACTACATCGCTCTTTAACCCAATTCCTCAAAATAGTTTGCTAAACATAGCAATGTCTAACTGTCAACAGACTTTTTAAATTTTTCTAAGTTTCAAGTTGAACTCTATTTCAAATTGCATTTCTAAGCTATTGGAAATATTAGCTAGCAAGGTTATTTTTCAACAGCAAGTATTTCATCATCTTCTACAAAGTTCACACTCCAAACTTTATTTAAGCCCCATATATAAGTTCTATAGTAATTTTACTCAATAAAAATTGCTTTACAACCATACTTGATAATTGTACGAATCGTGGAGTAACGTTTTGTTTTGCATTCTTATTGATTGTTTTAGTTGAAATACTTTACCTATTCGTTTCATCACATGCATTACCCCATAAGTATGATGCTCATGACATATTTTAGTAAATGATTTAGGGTGTAACACCAAGGGTGTTACATGCACTTAGTGATGTGAGATCTGGCTTTGCCGTTTTTGTACATTGTGCTTGTGGCTCAATCTTGTCCAAGGGATGGCTCGTTTGGTGCTTTGTTGCCTGCCTCAACTAGGTGTGTGTTGTGTTGATGGCACACTATTGTTTAGTTCTTAACCTAATAGATCATGGAAGTATTGGTTAGAGCGAATTCAAAGGAAGGTAATATAAATGACATCATTTCTGAATGTGCAATGCAAGCAGTAAGTCCTATTTTAACCGACTGGTTAGGAAATATGGTTGTGCACGTAACCATTCAGTTTCAAATTCCTCTCATGGCTTAAATTTAAATGCCTATTTTTTGAAAAGATTTACTCATACGCAGTCGCTGAAAGCCCAAGTTTGGTTTTGGATAATTGATGAAAGCTATGGACTAACCTTTGATCTAAGTGTGTGAATTAGATGAGGTAGTCCAATCCAAGTGGGGGAGCAAGAAGAAGTCCATGGAGATGAAGATGAACATGAAACCAAGGAGATAAAGGAGATCAAGGCAAAGGTATCAAATATGTTTTTGTTTTGGCATTCAAGGCACCATAGAGGATGTGAGTGTGTTTAGGATCGATAGCCATACTATAAAGAGGGGAAATCTTTGGCTAAGCGGTTATCGAGTGCCACTAGGTGACATGATTCTTGCATATGCATTAGGGACCTAGTGTGCTAAAAATTAACCCTTGTAAAATGCTTTGAAAAATGCTAACACACGAGCACACATGTTCTACACTTTGTGGTTAGCAACTTGGAAGTAAGGGTAAAGAGGTTGAGGAGTTAGAAAAAGGAGAGGAGGCGCTGGTCAGTGACCAGACGTTGGCTAGGCCAGGACTGGACTCTAACCAAGTCGTGTTCGATCAATGTATGGCACTTGGCCGAGGGTGCGACCGGACGCTGATGTGGGTGTAGGGCTGGCGTCCTATCATGTGGTCTAGAGAAGGTGGTGCGTAGGATTGCGAGCGGACACAAACGAGGGTGCGTGATCGAACACGCAGGGGCTGTGTCAGGTCACATGTGATGTACGCTGACGTAGGCACCTCATGCGCATGTAGAACTGAGAGGAAGAGCACCAGATGCTAGGTCACCTCTAATCGGACGCGTCCGATCAATAAAAATCAGCTCTCGGAGCTTACTGGAATTGACCGAACCCTGAGGAGAGCCAAGTCCGACCGCTGCTCAGGTGAGTCAGGTCCTAACTTAAGTAAATGTGCGATCGGGAGATGACCGTTGGAGATGAACGGGTGAGGTTTGAAGGAGGGACATGTGGCGTCCATCGGTGCACCAGACACAGGTGACTGGAAGCTAGGGTGCGTCCGATCAGGCGAGTCTGGTCGCGCCTGCGCAGAGCAATGGCTCTATTCATTTGGTGGGTCTATAAATAGACCTTGGCCGGCTTGGGGTTCACTCTCTTAACACTTCCTTGTGAGCCTAAGCAAACACCTCCCACTCATCTCCATCATTGATTCATCATCATAGTGAGATTGAGAATGATTCCTAGTGTATTTGCTTGAGTGATTACATCTAGTGGCACTTGGGGATCGTTGTGGTTGCAGATTTCTTATTACTCTTAGTGGTTGCTACCACCTAGATGGCTTGGAGCAGTGAAGGAGCATCAGCATGAGTTGGTGATTGTCCATGGCTGTCTCCCGGTGATTTGTGAGGGGTCTTGTACCTTCTCCGATGAAGCGCCGAAAGGTAACTCTAGTATATTGCTCGTGTCATTGTGTTACCTCACTTGTGGGTAGGTTCTTAAGGCATCCATTTGTTGGACTAGATTTGTGAAACACCTATTAGCCGCTGAACTACCAAGTGTTGGTCGACACAACGGGGACTAGCGTTCCTATAAGCACGTGAACCTCGAAAGAAAATCGTGTGTCATCTTGTGATTAGATTTCTCCTGGTAATTGATTGACATTCATATTGATTGGTTCATCACACTTACCACGGCGGTATAATCACCCTACTTTCTCTTGTATTACTTTCTTTACATTCTTGCCTAGTGTCAAGCTCTTTAGTGTAACTAGTTGTGAGTGCTTGTTAGTTTGGTTAGTGAGGCTCTTTAGTTAGTCTTTGAGAGCTCACTAGCTTAGCAAGTAGCATCCTAGGCTTGTGTGTGAATTAGTGATCATAACAACTAAAATTGTTGGGTAGGTGGCTTGCAACCCTTGTAGAGCTAGAGCAAAATTGTATTTCGCCGTTTAGCGTACTAACAAATTGCTCTAGTGATTTTGTAGAGTTTTATATAGGCTATTCAGCCCCCTCTATTCATATTAGGACCTTTCAGTCGCTTGCTATCCTATTTATCTATTAGTCGATGGGTCAGTCACACGCGCCCATGCGTCTGACTGTGGCCGTGTTTGACTAGTGCCCATGCCCGTGCCAAAGGTTTCGGTGAGACCTCACGCGGTGTTGGGTAAGTTCAGCTCCTTCTCTCTCTTCGACTCTTCTCTCTTCTTCCTAAACTCTAGCAGGCATAGAAGGAGGTTTAGGGGGAGGAAGGTTGGCCAGGTGGTGGGACGATGATAGGGCGGTTTATGGGCCCTGGCGGCGGTGGAGGTAGCTAGGCCAGGTCATGGTGGAGGTGTCGCAACGAGCTTGCCGGCGCCCTGCCCTAGGGTTAGGGTGGGTAGGGTCGAGCGGCGGGGATGGGATGTGGGTGGCACGGTGTAACACCTCTGGTGTTACAAGCTTGCTTAGCACCTAGGTTAAGGTCAACGAAAAAAACAATTTATATAAACAAAAATAAAATATAACTTGTGAGTAGTACTTAAGTAGAGATGATGAGCAAGTGGTGTAGTTGAAAATGCAACTTTAATTTTTGAAAACAAATGTTGTTAACTAGTGTTCTTGAGAGCTCAAAAATTGAATCCAAAATTTAAACTAGAACTCTTCGTGAATCGGCAAGAAATTGAACTTATGTTTAAAATGCCATTTTTGGTGAATTATATTGAGCAAAATAGTTTAATGGTGCTTTAATACTTTGCTCCTATGGGTTAGTATGAAGTATGGACTATTGTGTGAAACACTTGTTGGTTGAAGTTAATAAGGTTTAGACAAATTAAAAATTGTGGCAAAGGTGTTAATGGATGTTAGTGCAAGCCGAGCTCTAGACCTTCTAAGACTAGAAGGAAGACGAAAATGTCATTTTGGTGTTTACGTTTTAACTAAAATACTTAAGCACTAGCTCCATGATTTCATTTTTTTTGGTTGCCTCTAAGTGAGTGCTTTAGTAGGGTGTAGTTCACGGAAGAGTTGGAGTTGTCGTGGCGTCGCAAAAATTGCCCTAACATCCTAAGAACGCGCTGTGACCAGGCTATTGGTGTTCCGTTCATGAACAAGCGCTTAGCGTGATGGACCCATGTTGGCACCTATCTATCTCCCTTGATGCTCACTCTCTGGCCGTGCTCGTTGCTCAGACGAGAAGCCCTTAGTACCTATTAGGATCTTGAACTCGTGTTTTAATCTCAACCGAGCTCTAATCGGTTGGTTTTTATGCTTTAAAATTCATGCACGACCTCACCTCATGCTGGCTGGTTCGGTGTGCATGGTCACCATGCTCGGAAGTGCGGCGTCATGCGGGGGTGCTCGTACTGTTGCACGCGCGCACCGTGCGTGACCTTGCTGGTGGCTATCTCGTAGCCGCCCGTGCTATGCGTTGGGTCAAGCCGGTCACGGCCACCTCATGTCAGGCTAGCCGAGCCATGCCTTGGCTCATGTGCACATGAGCGTTGTGCCACACTGTTGTGTTGTGTCGAAGTGCTGCCACTGTGCTACGCCGGTGTAGATGCTGTGTGGCCGCGCTGCGAGGCGCCATCGCGGTGCGGTTATCACATGCGCCCGCTGTCGCCACGAGCATGTGCCATCTTGAACTCTTAGCCACGCGTAGGGCCTAGCCAAGGCCGCGGCCATTGTGTTGTGTCTATGTGGTTATCGCCCTAGCCTGTGATTCAACTACCGTGAGTCGTGCCGCCACCGCCATGTCAGGGTCAACCGACCCCAGTCACACGGTGATAGTGATGCCTCTCTACTCGCCCTAACTCGCTACCCACCATGGGAGATCCCTGCTCAAGTGGGGCCACTCCAATTCAAAAGCATCGTGCCATGTCTCTTGGTCTCGTCGTTCATGTACACATGCTCATTCTGCTACCATCAATCGGGGCTGCCCTATCTTAATCCGCTCGAGCTCACTCGTGTGACCTCCCCACAACTGCACTGAGCGTAGATCCACCATTCCACCTTCTTCTAATCACCAGCTCAAGGCCTCCCAGTCCAATTCCTCATACCGGTGAGTAGCTTAGGAAGTTAGCTAGGTGTCGCATTCTCATTGAGCACAGCCTTGGTCTGTTAGTGGTCAATTTTGGTTTCTCCTTGCCGCCAGTCATATGCGCCGCCGTGACCAGAGGGCTGGGGGTAAGGCCCGTAGGAGTGGTAACAATTCAATTGCTCGTAACCCTGAGTTTGCCTTGACTCCCTCCATCCGGTGCTCGCGCTATTTTGGCTAGGGTGCTCGTCGTCAGTGGGGTGACACGCCGGTGTCCATCGCAGAGCACCGCCGCCCTGCTCAATCGCATGTGGCCAGCTGGCAGCTCTACTCGGGCCGCATCTGACTGAGCCATCACCTCGGACAAGCTCGTTGTAGGATCCTTATGCTCACCTGCGCACTCATTAGTCTTCTAGCTGCTTTGGCTCATCATAACAGTCATGGCACCACTATGGATAGCCGCTCGCCGCTGCAGTTCACACCAGTGCGCCTCCGAGTCCTTAACCGCCACCCATCCTTGTGCGTTTAGCCATAGATGGTGGTCGGCCCCTTACTTCCATCGTAGCACGCCTAGGTTGCCCGGTGTAATCGCCCTATGCCGTCGGCCACCGCGTCGACGAGCACAGGGATCCTCAGGGACCTTCCCGTCGTAAAGGTGGAAACATCCGAGGGTTTGATCGCAAAACCACTGTCGGTAGGAATAGTGCACATAGCATTCACATTAATCTCTGGAAGCTCAGGGGGTTTTCTGTAAAATAGCCGACGTGTGCGGGCGCCCTCGGCCTTGGGACATACTGGGCCACCGCGACGCGCGTGCAGCTACGCTCGCGTAGGGCTACTGGGCCGAATCGATGGCCATCGGCCCTTTTCTTTTTCTAAAGCGTTTTCTAATTTAGTTTTTAAGGTAAACTTGTAAATTCAATATAAATCTGTGTAGTTAACCAAAAATTGTGAAACTAAATTTGTTAGGTTCATAAAATCATGATCTATCTACTAGTATAATTGGTTCACATAGCTTCATAAGTATTTTCAAGAGTGATCTAATTAATTTTAGGTGCTTCATATTGTTAAAATATAAACTTGTAGGAATTATTGTGATAAACTGGTAATAGTGTTGGCTCTGAAAGTTTCACAGTAAATTCCTAACATTATTAGGTGTTCACTATAATTTTTGTAGCTCCATAATAATCAGTTTGCTAAGGTAGCTAAATGAGTTCTAGTTCAAATATATATGTTTAATCGATAAAATGCCCAAACACCTAGGGATCGTAAAACTAGAATATTTTCCGAGAAACGACGCCTTACTCGACAACGTGGATACGTAGCCTAGTACGTTAGTCGTTAGAGCTAGCTCGTTAGTTTGAGAGGCGTCAACGTATTTTAAGACTTGCGGTTGTCGTTGGTTTATTACGTTTTCTGCGTTGCATCCACGTATATCATAATAGGAACAACGATGGATCACAGAGTCATCTAGAGTAGCAAAAAAGATGGTTTCTTGACGATCGTGTCACCACAATGGAGTGCTAACCTTTGGTTATATCTTACCTAGGCAAGCCCCGGTGCAGAACCTCTAATATTATGCACTTTATTTTATGCTTGTGCAATAAGTTTTGAGGAGTTGGATGAAACCCACTTGCATATATATATCCTATGAGTCCTACTAGTATGCAAGGATCATGTAGATTGCTATGCTATAGGATCCGGTAGAAGTCGAGTGATTACCTGTCACTCGCGAGAGATAGGAAAGATATTATTGTTGTTATTATCATATTACTATCACATGGAATATATATATATATATATATATATCAGGATGATAATTGGCGACCAGGTGGAATGGTACTTTGGATCTGGACTTGGTTAGGCATTAGAGCGAGGCTCGGGTTGCATTTGTTTCGCCTATGTCGATTGAGGACCGTCTGTTGCTGTGGATGGTAGTCAGGTCATAGACTTATTATCCTAAGCATATACTTGCTTATGGAAGCAGAAAGGCTCATTACGCTCTTATTGTGGGTTCTGGCTCTTTCTGGACCGACTGATTGGAGGCGGAGAAAGGTGGAGGTGTAAGCACCATACAGAGACCGGATCTCAAGTGTGGGGGCTTGGAGTCCAAATTTGAATGGGGACCTGGACCCCTTAATAGGTGTGGAATGGGTTGGTCTCGTTTGTGCCTGGGGTACAAGCGAGGCGTATGTTTTGGGGTACCCAGCTGGGATACATTGGTTCGCGAATCACCGTTTCTATGAGACGGTACGACTTGGCTATGGTATAGCACTGTAGTAAGAACTGGAATATGAAAGATGGTAAAATGATTCTGATTGCTTACCACCTGCTTGAAAGTAGCAAATGTGCTTACATAGAATGGTTAGTTAATGAATTAATGATGACAGCTAATAAAATTGAATATAAGGACACATGTTTAGTAATGCTTCCGTCGATACAAAAACCCACAAGCCAAATAAGCCTGACATATCCTTGGAGTCTTTTATTTTCCTCCTGACGGGTAAGTCTTGCTGAGTACAATTAAGTACTCAGGGTTTTATTCCCCTGTTGCAGGTGACAGATGAATGGTAAACGGCTCTGGTGTGTGGAAACCTCCTGGTGAGCTCAGAGAGGATTTCTTTCATGCGGCGATCATAGTATTTATTTATAACCCTCACTAAAGGTTGTTATAAGAAAAGTTTTTATAAACCGCCATCATATCTTGAATAGAAATATTCACTTGTTAATGCTTCACATATCATTAAATAACTATCTTTCCGTTGAAACTCTGATCACATGTTTAATTCCTCTATTGTATTAATCAATGTAAGAAATGGCTAAAAATGTTGTAAGCTTTATACTCCCATTTATGATTCTGATGGAAAAATGTAGAGTTTCAAGCTCTTCCTCGGGGTGTGCTCGACACAACTGCATAGTTTAGTGTCCTCGTTTGGGTACTCAGTGCCTAATGGAAGACAAGTACTCTTGAGAGAGTATGAGATTAGGCGGTTCTACCACAGGTGGTTTCAGAGCATAAATAAGAAAATAAAGCTTCAAAACCCTTTTCTAAATTAAAATATGATAACCTATTTTCGCAAAAAAAATAGGGCGTTTGTTTATGAAGTATATAAGTAGCCCTATTGTTATGGTTAAGCATTCAGAATATGTTTAACTAGACTTTCTCCGGTGGACTGACTCTCGCGTAGTATACGATCTTTAAGTCCGTCATGTTAGTATTGCCTTGGTTGTCATGGCCATATTGCTTGCAGGTGCGTCATCCATAGGTGTCACATGTGTCACATTATGCACGACTGATCCGTCCTTGTTCAGGAGTTACTGCTGCACTGTGACTTCATGCTCCGTGTTAGTCTATGGTTCACGCTTGTCGTGACTCATGTCTTTCCGTACTCCTTTCTACGCTCTTGTTGAATCCTGACCCTGCAGCCATACTAGTCATTAATGGCCTCGAACACTACTCGTCTCGAGCGCACAAAAATTCCAGATGGTTTATTTGTAGTAACCCCACACAGGAACCGAAGGTGGACGGTGTCAGGACCATTGACCGCTCCGCATTACAAAAGGGCCTGGCCTAGCCATTAGTGCCACCACGCGGTGCACTTCAGCTCACCTAGCCCTTCCACTTGATAAGCTTTTCGCTCAATCCTCTCTTGCAACCACCCTTTAGGATGGCAGGAGCCTAGGTTAGCAGCTTGGAGTACAAGATTGTCCAAGTATGAGGACCGTGAGTATGAGAAGCATGGCACTGAGCAATGTGAGATCACCGTCTATATTGGGAAGAGTGAAGAGTTCCCCGATATCACTGAAGCGTGGAATGTGACCGATGAATTTGCAAAATTTCAAAGGCCTACCCCTGTCGACAGAATATCATTGGCATTCCTCCATGGGTATCCCATGAAGGTAGATTGATCGGCAGAGGAGCGTTAGATCAAGAACAAGAAGGCAACAGAGACACACGAGTTAGACAGGTTTAGGCTGTTAGTATGATGTAATACCCTACTCCTGTGGTCTGTTGGTTTGTATTAGCTATCGTATGATATTGCGTGTGTTTGGAGGGGGTCCCTGCCCACCTTATATAGTCCGAGGAGCAGGGTTACAAGTCGGTTAGATCTGAGAGATAACCGGAAAGTAATAACTGATTACAGGAATCTTGGGATCATACATATCCTAACAGATCTCATAGTATCTTCAGGATATCTCCCCGGTGTCTTACGGGAGGCGTCGAGCAGAGTCGTGCCCCACAAGGCTTTGTCTTATGGGCTGGGCCACCCCTGGGGGCGTAGCCCATGTGGTCTGCCATGGGTATCCGGGGTCGTACCCCCACAGCTAGTCCCCAAGCGCCTTATACCCGTTGTGCAACGCCGTCTTGAGCTCGTCCGAGCAGGTGCGAATAAAGCCGAGCAGTCAAACTCATGGTCCAACCACCGTAATGAGTTGCCGAGCAGCGTGAACCATCGCCGAGCAGCGTGAACCATCATCGAGTAGCGTGACCTATTGCCGAGCAGCGTGAACCATCGTCGAGCAGCGTGACCTGTCGCCGAGCAGTGTGAACCATCGCCGAGCAGCGTGACCTGTCGCCGAGCAGTGTGACCCAAGTATGGCTTGCCATAAGGGTGTAAGGAGCTCTATTTCAGAATCGAAAATTTCTTTCTAGTGGACCAAGTGTGCCCACTTAGAATCCGACCACGAGAGTAGGAGTCAATCTTCTTCCATAGGCATGCAGTCTTCGAGAAAAAATCCCACACATTCACCGCGAGGTAAAGTGTGCCCACTTAGTCCCCGAGCCTGATAGTAGATGATGTAGTCATGTGGTGCTAGGGTCAGAAAGTAGAAGAATAGTAGAAGACCAGCCGAGCAGGCAGCCAGTCCCTAGGCGTGGCCCAAAAAGAGACAAAGCACATTCACCACAAGGTGAAGTGTGCCCACTTAGTCCCCGAGCCTGACAGTAGGTGATGCAGTCATGTGGTGCTGGGGTCAGAAATAGAAAAACAATTAAAGACCAGCTGAGTAGGCAGCTAGTCCTTGAGCTGCAAGCGGAGATATCGGAGAAATCAAACCGTGGAGAAAAAATGGAGTAATGGCTGTAAAGTGTCGGTTACTGAGCCTCAATAAATGGTGGAGAAGTCGGTGATTATTTGGCGAGTAGCAACTGACGGTGGCGATAAATGGGTGACGTGGGCTGCGGTTGCGCAAAAGCCCACATTACGGCCCACCTTGCTGTTGCAGAGGATTTGAAAAAGGCGCAAAATCGCAGGAACGGTTTCCCAAAAACCCTCGACTGTGAAGAGGTGGGGAAAATGCTTTATAACTACGCCGCCGCCCCCCATGAACCCACCCATACCACATCGCCACTTCATCTTCATCCTTAGCCATCGCACTTCCAGATTCGCACCCCCGCACACTACCGACGCCAGCCCCATCTAGATCTAAAAGATGGCGCCAAAGACGAGAGCTACGAACCCGAAGAGAGCGAGCCCAAGGAAAGCAAGTGCTGGAGCCAATCGTGACGAAGAGTGGGCGCCATCACGCACGGGAGAAATGGAAATTGAGAGATTGGTGGCGGCGGGCGTGCTTCCTGACCGTGTCACCGCCGGATGGCGGTCAGCCAGTGGTGAGCCCTTCCCAATGCCTAACACCGATGAAGTTGTAGTCTTTGAGGATTATTTCTAGCGTGGGTTGGGGTTCCCTGTTCATCCTTTCCTTTGAGATCTGCTAGAATTCTGGGTGATTAGTCTGTGCAATCTCCACCCCAATACCATATTGCACATCTTGATCTTTATTCATTTCTGTGAGGCATTTCTAGGGGTTCTGCCGCACTTCAACCTCTTCAGACACCTCTTTTGGTTGAAGAAGAAAGGTGGCGGTGGCTTCAAAGTGGTTGGCGGCATCTATTTGCAGCTCCGGGATGGAATGGCCAGCGAATATATCAACGTACCGCTAAACACTTCTCTGAAAGGGTGGAATTCCAAGTGGTTCTATATGAAACAGAGTCACCCTACAATCCGCTGCGACATCCACCATATCCCGAAGAACCAGAGGAGCTGGTCGGAGAAACCGAACAATGCTGACATGGAACAAGTGATGGAGCTCCTCGACATGATTAGAGGCGTGGAAATTAGAGGCGAACTGGTGGCAACAAGCTTCATAGTGCGCCGCGTCCAGCCCTGCAAGGAGAGGGCCCACCCGGGCTTTGATTACATAGGTGATGACGACGGGACCCGAGAGAGGACGGAACGACTAACTAAGAAAAATGTCCTGGAGCAGGCCACAGAACTGTTCGCTCCCAACATTTCGTTCGCATGGCCAAAGCAAACGAGGGCCTACAATTGCTAATATCTGCCCCCGGAGGTGATCATCTCGATTTTAATTCCCAATACTTTTAATCCTGAAGCATTGACGAGTAGTGAACTGATTCACTTATGCAAAGATCCATTCACAGGAAAGAGCGGTGTATTTCTCCGGCGTCCCGAGGGGTGATTGGCCGAGGGGAGTAGAATTCGAGCAGCTGGCCACTGTCTCCACACAACTGAAGGATGCGTTCGAGCATTTGGAACAGCTGTAGAAAGTCTCCGAGCAGAAGAAAGGTACATGTGATCGATGAAAGTGCTTTGCATGGTTGGATACGCTTACTTTTGGTGCTGACTATTGTACTTGTAGAACAAGATGTAGAGCTTGGCCAGCTACGCCAGGCCCTCGAGCAACTCTAAGAGGAGAAGGCGAAGGAGACAGGGAGAGTGAGCAAGCTAGCCGAGGAGCTGAATAGTGAGTATTCCCTAGTCGGGGTTACCACTAAAGTAACTTTCTCGCTTGATGGAACTTTGTAATGCTTGTAGACTACCGTCGGAGGGTCAAGGCATAATTCGATGTGCTGGAGTAGGATGCCCGAATCCAAAGGGATAAGTTTGACACCGTATTTACCGGAATCAAACCAGTGCTCAACTGCATCGAACCAGAAGTGGCTCCTCAGCCCGATGGCAAGCCGCCGCGCTCGGACATCATCATCGAAAGATGCAAGACGGCGTGGGATAGCTTCAAGGGCTTCAACCGCGACACTGTTGTTACTGCCGCTACCCACGCCCTTGTTGTGGTTCGGTCCCACTATCCAGCCACTGACCTTTAGGCGATGGGGGGTGGGTTCGCCAAAGGACTGAGCGAGGCAGAGGCCCAGCAGCTGGAGGATGAGGTGGAGGACGCAGCGAAGAAGTTGGCAAGCGATATAGACCTGTTCGGTGAAATGGACGGCAATGGCGGAGCACAATGATCTGCCTGGTGGATATCATATTTAATTTCTAGATAGTGTAGTTAGAACGCGCGAAGGCATAAAGAACACTTATGTATACGATAAATATTATAAGGTGCATGTGTATGCGGTTAGATTGTATTTCGGCAAAAAAATCTTCATAGTTTTAACCACGTAGTGTAAGTAGAGTCCGAGCAGTTGGTTCGCAATTGACCCATATGGCCTCGGCTAGCCCATAGTCCATAACGTCGAGCGTGGATCCCGTGCACATGTAGGAGGAACAGGCATGACTAAGGAACCACAGCCGACCACCCATAACGCAGAGCATGGAGCCCATAGCACGTGTAGGGAGAGATCAGAGACTGGGTCTTCTCCATAGAGAAAAGAACAGGACATGTGCTACACGGTGGTTATCAAAATAACTTGGAGATATAGGTAGTATAAGTGGCGTCCGAGCAATTAATTGTATGCTGAACTCTTGGCCTTGGATAGCCCATAGTCCATAACATCGAGCACGGAGCATGTAGACATGTAGGATGAATAGGCATGACCAAGGAACCATAGCTGACCACCTATAACGCAGAGCGCGGAGCCCATAGCACGTGTAGGGAGAGATCGGAGACTAGGTCTTCTCCGAAGAGAACAGAAAAGAAAGTATGTTGCTCACCGATCAGCGAAATATCTTGAAGATTTGGAGAAAAGTGTTCGGTGATTTGGAGAAAAAGCGTGGCGAAACACATTGGTGATTTAGAGGAGACATGTTCGGCAATTTGGAGAAAACATGTTCGGTGATTTTTGGCGAAAAATGTGTCGGCGACTTGAAGAAATCATCGGCGATTTTGGAGAAAATGGTTCGGCGATAACGTTGGAGATTTGGAGGAACATGGTCGGCGCAGTTATGGCGATCTCGTATTGGAGTTCGTTATGAAGTAGCATAGAGCTCGGTCACCATGAGTGGATGTTAAACCACAATAGAAACACAATGGAGACAAGTTATGGAGACCAAAACTTTATTCAACATAAAAGTGAAGAGTGCATATCTAGAGCGTTTCAAGGATAGAAACGTATAAGGTGTTCGATGGGCCACGAGTTGGGAACATCGATTCCTTCTAAGTTACTTAGGCGATAAGACCCTAGTTGGGTGACCTCTTTGATGACATAAGGCCCTTCCCAAGGGGAAGAGAGCTTATGCATCCCTTCAGTTTTTTGTTTTCTACGGAGAACGACGTCGCCAACAGCAAATGAACGACCTTTGATGTTTCGGTTGTAGTATCTCCGCAAGCCTTCTAGATATTTAGCTGTGCGGACGTAGGTGATTAGGCGTTCTTCCTCAGCCCTATCAATGTCCTCTGACCGAACAGCTACAGCCTACTATTCATCATAGTTTTCCACCCTAGGTGCTCGGAAGGCAATGTCCACTGGTAGCATGGCTTCTGAGCCATAGACCAAGAAGTTTGGAGTCACGCCGATGCTGTGACTAGCTTGAGTACGTAGTCCCCAGACCACAGCTGGTAGCTCCTTGAGCCATCTGCCCGGGTGCTTTTCTTCTTTCTAATATAGTCGCTTTTTGAGGGCATCAAGGATCATGCCGTTCGTCCGTTCGACCTGGCCGTTGGCTCTAGGATGGGCAACGGAGACATATTTGACGAAGATGCAACGGTCTTCGCAAAAGTCCTAGAAGTGATGGCCAGTAAATGTAGTTCCGAGGTCGGTGATGATGCTGTTCGGAAGACCAAATCTGTGGATGATATCTTCGAAGAGCTCGATCGCTTTCTTTGCAGTAGCCGAGACGAGCGGTTTATATTCAATCCACTTGGAGAACTTGTCGATGGCTACATACACGTACCGGAAACCACCTGGTACTGGTTTGAAAGGCCTAATCATATCCAGTCCCTAGCATGCGACGGGCCAGGAAGCTGGGATGGTTTGCAGCTCTTGCGCCGGCATGTGTCTTTCTTAGCGAAGAATTGACATCCTTCACAACATCGGACGAGGTCTTCTGCATCAGAGATGGTTGTGGGCCAATAGAAACCAGTTTGAAAAGCCTTGCTGGCCAGTGTTCTTAAGGCCGCGTGGTTGCCGCAGGAACCAGAGTGAATTTTGAGAAGTAGCTTTACTCCCTCCTCTTGGGTGATGTATTTTTGCAGTATCCCTTCCTTAGCACTTTTCCTCATCAAGTTGTCGTCCACCAGCACATAATGCTTGCTTCGACGAATTAGGCGTTCGGTTTTAGTGTTGTCGGCGGGTACCTCGGCGCTGGTGAGGTACTTGATGAATTGCTCCCTCCAATCGGCGGCCGGCGAAGGTACTGTAAGTACTAGTTGCTCGGCGGGGGGAACTTCCTGAACTTCCTTATCTTATTTGATGGATGGCGCTAGGAGATCCTGAATGAAGACCCCCGGTGGGATCATGGCGCGAGAAGAGCCCAACTTGGATAAGTGGTCAGCGAGCTAATTTTGGTCGCGTACCACGTGGTGGTACTCGATGACGTAGAATTTTCCTTCAAGCTTCCTGATTTCGGTGCAATATGCATCCATCTTCTCGCTGGAGCAAGACCAGTCTTTGTTAAGTTGGTTAATGACCAGTGCAGAATCCCCGTACACCATGAGGCGTTTGATGCTGAGCTCGATGGCTATACGGAGTCCGTGGAGACATGCTTCATATTCGGCGGTGTTGTTGGAGGCCAAAAAGTCTATCTGGAGAATGTATCGGAGCTTATCCTTGGTCGACGTAATGAACAGAATGCCCACACCAGCACCGTTGATGTTAAGGGCGCTGTCGAAGTACATCACCTAGTGCTCGAGGCAAGTGGCAGCAATAGGCTCTTGGATGTCGGTCCACTCAGCGATGAAATCAGCCAGCGCCTATGACTTGATGGTAGGCTTGCTTCTGAATTCAATGGAATAAGTACCGAGCTCAATAGCCCACTTGATGATGCGGCCATTGGCCTCCTTGTTGCAGAGAATGTCCCCCAGAGGGAACTCAGTGACCACAGCGATCTTGTAGTAGTCGAAGTAGTGTCAAAGCTTGCACGATCTAATCAGAATTGCATATAATAGCCTTTGTACCTGAGGATAACGAGTTTTGGGCTCATTAAGTACCTCGCTTATGAAATATACCGGACGTTGCACCTTGTAGGCGTGCCCAGCTTCCTCGCATTCGACGACAATAGCTGTGCTGATGACGCGAGAAGTGGTGGCGATGTAGATCAACAGAGTTTCATCTGGTCGTGGCGCTGTCATGATCGAAGGCTTTGTTAGGAACAACTTGAGTTGCTCAAAAGCTATGTCTGCCTTCTCCGACCAGGAGAAGCGCTCGGAGGCCTTGAGGAACTTGAAGAAAGGTAGCCCTTTTTCGCTGAGGCGTGATATGAAGTGGCTTAAGGCAGCCATGCAGCCAGTAAGCTTCTATATATCCTTGACACATGTCGGTCGTTTCATGTTAGTGATGGCGGAGACCTTGTCAGGGTTAGGTTCGATGCCTCGAGCACTAACAATGTAGCCCAGCAGTATACCGGATGGAACTCCAAAGATGCACTTTGAAGGGTTCAACTTCCATCGGTACTTGTTCAAGTTGGCAAAAGTTTCCTCAAGGTCGGCGATAAGATTGTCGGTGGCCTTGGTCTTGACGACCACATCATCGATGTAGGCTTCGACGTTGCGGTCGATCTATTAGTCGAGGCATGTCTAGATGACCCTTTGATAGGTTGCTCCGGCGTTCTTGAGTCCGAAGGACATGGTTGTGTAGCAGTAAGCACTGAAGGGCATGATGAACGATGTCTTGATCTGATCTTCTTCCTTCAGGGAAATCTGGTGATAGCCAGAGTAACAGTCAAGGAAGGAGAGCAGTTCGTAGCCAGTGGTGGAGTCTACAACCTTGTCTATCCGAGGCAGGCCGAAGGGGTCTTTAGGGTAGTGTTTGTTAAGATCAGTATAATCAACACACATTCTCCATTCTTTATTCTTTTTTCGAACAAGAACAGAGTTTGCTAACCAATCTGGATGATACACTTCTTTTATGAATCCGGTAGCTAAGAGCCATTTTATTTCTACCCTAATAGCCTCCTTGTCTGGCGCGAATCGGCGGAGTTTCTACTTGATCGGTTTAGCGGTCGATGAGACATTCAAGGAGTGCTCGATCTTCTCCTATGGTACCCCCAACATGTCTACATGTTTCCAAGCAAACACGTCGGCGTTGGCACATAGGAAGGAGATGAGCGCGCTTTCCTATTTAGGGTCAAGGTGAGCCCCAATCTTCACGGTCTTGGAGGGATCGTCGAGGCCGAGGCCGACCTCCCTGACTTCCTTTGACTTGGCGGAGGCGTAGGGAGGCTCTAGCTCTGGGATCTTCATGTCTTTGGAAGGCACCGTCTTGGCTTCGGTGACCACGCTAGCCATCTAGATGGAGAGGTCGGTAGCTTCGGCGAGGGCGAGACTCTCTATCTCGCAGGCGTAGGCGATAGTGAAGTTGGCCCGTAGGGCCAAGACTCTAACGGGCGAAGGCATCTTTAGCACCAAATAGGCGTAGTGCGGCATAGCCATGAACTTGGCCAGAGCTGGCCGACCAAGTATGGCGTGGTAGGCGGTGTCGAAGTCGGCGATGTAGAAGTTGATATGTTCGACGCGGTAGTTGATTGCCGTGCCGAACTAAACTGGTAGGGTAATCTCTCCAAGTGGTTTGGAGGCCCTGCCTGGTACCACACCCTAAAAGGTGGAGTCGGAAGGTGTGAGATCTGACAAACCGAGGCCTAGCTCTTTTAGGGCTCCGGCGAAGACGAGATTTAGAGCGCTCCCATCGTCAACAAGCACTTTTCTGAAGAGCACCTTCTGTACGGTTGCGTCGAGGACGAGGAGAAAACACCCTATGTAGGGAATATCTGCCCACTGGTCGGTCCTGCTGAAGGTGATGGGGACCTCAGACCATGGGCGATAGCTGGGGTTGGCGGTGGCGTCTTCCATAGTGACGGAGAGCACCCGCTGTGCGGCGAGCTTCCGCTCTCTTCTGCTCTTAGTGGAGGTGAGGCCCCCAAAGATGGTGGCGACCACCTTGTCGTGGTCCTGAAAGGCATTGTTGTTGCCCCTAGGTGGTCGGCGACCTCCAGCTCCATCATTGGCATCATCGTCCAGCTTCTTATCCTAGAACTCCTTAGCCAAACCGATGTAGTCCTTCATCTTATGTTTGGTGTTCTTATGAAGAGGGCATAGGCCATCAAGGATCTTTTGGTACTGTTCATCGTAGTTGTGCTTGGCACGAGGTTGACTGATGGCGGCGACGATGTGGTCTGGCCGGCGGCGGTGATTTTAGCTAGGCCTGGGTCCTTCTGTCCGATCACGGCCGCTGTCACGATGGTAGCTGCGGTCGTCGGGGCGGCGGTCGCTGTGCCGTTGGTCGTTGGGGGGGTTGTCATAGCGGCGAGATGGGCGATGAGTGCTCGCATCCTCGTTGAAGCGCACCTCGGCTTCCTCAGCGTCGGCGTACTGGTTGGCCGTAGCGATCATCTCGCCGATGCCGGTGGGCGGCTTGCGGTTGAATTTGGAGCGAAGCTCGCGATAGTGGAGTCCTCGGATGAAGGCGGTGATGACCTCAGCTTCCGTGATGTTGGGAATAGAGTTCCTCATCTCGGAGAAACATCGGATGTAGCTGCGGAGGAGCTCGGACGGCTTCTGGTTGATGCGGTTGAGAACATGCTTGGTGCCGGGTCAAGTACACGTGACCATATAGTTGTCGGTGAAGACTTTCTTCAGCTCTTCCTAGGATCCGATGGAGTCCGGCACAAGGCTGGTAAACCAGCTCATGGTGGGTAGCGTGAGCATGATGGGGTGATAATTTGTCATGACACTAGTGTCTCCTCCAATGGCGCGGACAGTAGTGGCGTAAGCCTGCAGCCACTGTGTCGGGTTCATCCTTCCTTCGTAGGGCTCGACCCCAGTGATCTTAAAACCATGGGGCCACCGAAGTGTTCGGAGCGCCCTTGTGAAAGCTGGAGGCCCCTTCGGGTTGTCCACACCATCGTCTGCAGCGTTGCGATCAGCGATAGGCTCGAGGGCTGAGTCTGGGTTGCCGTACTCCTACTCGTACTCCTGGCGGCGACGTACTTCGTCTTCATGGCGACCAAAGCGAAATTGCTCGATACGCCATCGTGCATCCTGGAGGTTGCTGAGGTGCACTCGAGCATCCTGTTTGACCTCCTGGTCGTGTTGGCGATGGTGTTCGGCGTGGTGGCCCCCGGCTCCCCCCTGGAGAGGTAACGACTGGTCGGCGAAACGACTTTGACTGGGGCGGCGATTAGATCTCGGCGCAACTGATCGGTGAATCGCGCTCGTAGAGCACGAAGGTCTCTGATCCTCACAAATCTCATTAACCTGACAGTGTGCCGCTTTAAGCATGGCGACGACCTTGGCGAGCTCGGGCGTTTGCGAGAGACGAGCGAGCTCATTGGCGGCCACTGCCAGATTGGCGTTTAGAGTCTTGAAAATGCCGTGGCTGTCAACGCAGAGAAATTCTTCGTCGAGGTCGCGGTGGAGCGGGAGCGGTCTTCCCTGTGAATCGAGCCGATTATTCCGAGCAGCCTCGGCCCTCGCAATGGCTACCTTATTTTCTCGCCGCTACGCGCGGTTGACGTTCCGGTTCTCCCGAGCAACGCGCTCCTCCTTGGTTTCACCATTCCGAGGAGGGCTGTCGACGCTAACGTTGAAGATCACACCACCCCGGAAGGGTGGAAGAAGGAGTTGCTCGGAGAAGGTTTCGACGAGGGTCTCCGTAGAGCCCTAAGACTCAGAGCCTAGATTTTCCTCCGGGATGGTCTGGAGGGGCACTCCGGGGCACCGACCTAAGTGTAGCAAGTTGACAGCTGGCGGAGGCTGGACGGCGATCTGGTCGGCGAGTAGATGGGCGGATTCCACCTGGTCGGCGAATTTGCCCCTCAGGGCGTGTTGGTAAGCAGCGGTGGCTTTGGTGAACCCGAAGGGTAGGGCCGTAACCCCTGGAGTTTCTCGAGCAGCCTCCGATAGATCTGGATCGGAGGGTGGTCGGTGCTGAACCAAAGTGTCCAGAGCCGATTCGGCGATGGAGTGACAATCGGCGAGCTTCAGTCCGACCCGATCGATGGATTCGATCAGATCGTCGTTGTTGATCAGCCTCCTCTGGTAGCGAGGAAGCGGACGACGAGTTGTTGCTCTAAGATTGGATCTGCAATCACAGGTGCGGGGATAATCGGAGCAGAATCGATCTGCACTGGCTCAAGGAGCTCTCCGACTCCGTCAGCGTGGATGATCCACGAGATCGATCCGACCGTGAAGATCTGGCCGAGCTACGGGAGGGACGAAGAGCCTACGGACAAAGCCATCTTGTTCGACAAGAAAACAGCATGCACACCCCTACCTGGCGCGCCAACTGTCGATAGAATATCGTCGGCGGTCCTCCGAGGGGTATCCCACGAAGGTAGATTGATCGGCAGAGGAGTGTGAGATCAAGAATAAGAAGGCAACAGAGACACACGAGTTAAACAGGTTCAGGCCGTCAGTATGACGTAATACCCTGCTCATGTGGTCTGTTGGTTTGTATTAGCTATCGTATGATATTGCGTGTGTTTGGAGGGGGTCCCTGCCCGCCTTATATAGTCTGGGGAGCAGGGTTACAAGTCGATTAGATCTGAGAGATAACCGGAAAGTAATAACTGATTACAGGAATCTTGGGATCCTACATATCCTAACAGATCTCATATTATCTTCAGGATATCTCCCCGGTGTCTTGCGGGAGGCGCCGAGCAGAGTCGTGCCCCGCAAGGCTTCGTCTTGTGGGCTGGACCACCCCTGGGAGCGCAGCCCATATGGTCTACCATGCGTATCCAGGGTCGTACCCCACAGCCCCGGAGACGTACCTTTTTTTAATTAAACGTCGTTTTATTTCTCTTATTATGTTGGTCATAGTTTTTTCGCGAACGAATGGCAAGGTACTTACTGCTAATTACTGCCGGCGGCTGCTGACTACTGACTGAGAGGGTACCGTTGCACAGATTCTGCAGGCATAGGATCGGGCGAGACGAGGTGGAATGGAAGATTAAACTAATCTCCTACTAGGACCAGCAGGCCCAGAGAGGCAACAGGGAACGGTAGAAAATACATTAGTACGTAGCTGATCCGTGTAACGGTATGATTTGGGGCGGGGCGTCCGGCGTCCCGACCCCGACAGCGAGCCATGGATGGACTTCAACAAACGGTCGCTCTCCTCCCCCGCCTTTATAAGCGCCTCCGTCGCGCCTTCACTCGCCACCACCATCCTCTTCCTACCTCACCTACTCCTCCGCCCTCCTCATCCGCGTGCTGTGTGTGAGCTGCCCCGCAACGATCCAATCCAAGCCACAGGACGGACAGGATGCAGTCCAAGCACCGGATCTTCGCGGAGGACCTGCTCCTCGCGGCGGAGGGCGAGGACCACTTCGACCGGGTGCCCGACTCCCTGGTGCTCCTCATCTTCAACAAGCTCGCCGACGCGCGCTCCCTCGGGCGCTGCTCCGCGGTGTCGCGCCGCTTCAACGCGCTCGTCCCGCTCGTGGACGACGCCTGCCTGCGCATCGACCGCGTCATCCCCGCCGACGCCGCCGACGGCGGCGACGCACTGGGCGGGCCGCGCCCGCGCGCCGTGCTCTCGCACCTCCTCAAGGCCATGCTGCAGGCCGTGCTCAAGCCCTTCGGGCACTGCGACGCCAAGTCCGCGGCGGCGGCGCACAAGCACGGTCAGCAGGGGCAGCAGCACCACCACCACTCGCCGGCGCAGGTGCTCAAGAACTTCAGCAGCATCCGCAACCTCCGCATGGAGCTCCCCGTCTCCGACGTCGGCACCGACGACGGCGTCGTCCTCAAGTGGAAGGCCGTGTTCGGCAGCACGCTGCAGAGCTGCGTCATCCTCGGCGGCACCAAGGTGGACCGGGCTGCTGCTGCCGCGGGCGCGGGACCCCACGCCTCCTCCGCTCCCCCCGCCGACGCTGGCGACGCCGCGGGAGGCCCTGACCACAGCGGCAGCATCCCGGAGTCCTTCTACACCAACGGCGGGCTCAAGCTGCGCGTGGTGTGGACCATCAGCTCCCTCATCGCCGCGGCCACCAGGCACTACCTCCTCCGCGAGATCGTCAAGGAGCACCCCACCCTGGAGCAGGTCGCGCTCACGGACGCCAACGGGCAGGGCACGCTCAGCATGGGGCGCGACCAGCTCAGGGAGTTCAGGGACAAGCCGCTCGCCGCGGCCGCGGCCGCCAACCGCACGCAGGTGCCCGCCTGCAACATGAAGCTCCGCTACGCGCCGCTGCTCGAGCTCTCCGACGGCACCAGGATCCACGGCGCCACGCTCGTGGTCATCAAGCCCGTCGGCGACTCCCCGGGCGGCGGCAGGAAGGAGCTCGACGAGTTCGTCGCCGGCGCCTTCGACGGGCCCTTCAGGGAGGCCGTGGCCGCGCTCAGCAAGCGCCGCACCTACCTGCTCGAGATGAACGGCTTCTAGTCTGCGCCGCCTCCGATGCAACAGCAAGACCTGTCCCCACCACCTCCATGGCATGATGGCAATGGCCATTGGCCAGTGAGCAACAGAGATTGCTCCACTCGCTTCAGCTCAGCTCGGGGGGAATTCCTTCCTCCTCGCATCGCATGTCGCAACAACCAACGCTGATGCCTCCTCGTCCTCGGATTTCGTTACTGCCTTGGTATCCTTGTGAAAATAGTATATACTGTAGAATGGAGTGGGCAGCGCCAGCAGCCAGCTTGGTGCTATCATGAACCGAATGAAGCAGTCAGTCACATTTTTCAATCAAACGTTGTCTGTAAAGGTTCTGAGATGAAATCACAGTTTCAATCAATGAAATGAATGGGATGAAGCAATCACATTTTCAATCAGGTGTTGTCTTGAGACTACTGTGAAAAATCTTGGACGGAATTGCAGCCCGGCAATTCAAAACATGCCTTTTTGCCAAATGGAAACGAGAAAATCACACGAGATTTGCATATAATAAGGACTGTTTTTTTCCCCTGCGGGTAAAACACTTGACGAGGAATTGCAGGACTGACGAATAAATCCTGTATTGGTAGTGATGATCCGGATTGAACCTCTCTCCATATTTGGTTAAAATGAGCTACATAATGTTAGATTCTTAGGATCATCTTGGTGTAGATTAGAGAAAGAATCCGATACTAGTTGAATCAAAACGATCTTGAATATGAATCGGAAGAGGGAGAGAGAGAGAGGCACGTACCTTCGCGGTTGTCAGAGGAGGTAGAGGAGGAAGAACGGAGTGCAGCCCGGTAGAGTCCAGAGGACAGGGGCGCGGCCAACGGCGCTTCCCGCCACTTGCAGCCCGCTCGCGATCGGAGGGGCTTCTAGGGTTCTTCGGTGGGTCAGTGACGGCGATAAACCTCGTCACCCGTGTCGTGGCCCCCACCTCTCTCTTTATATAGCACTGTGTGACAGGGGGCCGCCGACCAGTGGTCGGTTAAGCGTCCCCGATCAGAACGCGGTCTAGGGGTCCGATTGGCCGTTTGACCAATTAGTAGAGATCAAACTAACATTCTCCCCCTTCTCTCACCGTATGACTTAAACTTAACTTACTTACTTTATCTTGTTCTCATTCCATCACAGATCAGTGCATAGAGCGTGCCTCATCGTCACGATCAGTTGCCATTAGATTTAACAGCTACAATGCATCTCTCTGTTTTGAAACAGATACTCAACTAGGCCCTTAGTATCTAGAAATCATAGGCTTTTCCATAAACCCATGTCGACTGTGTGTTATCTGAACGCACTGGGTGGTTAGCCTTTGGTAAGCGGATCCGCAAGTACTTGCTTGGTACTCATATGCTCAATGCTTTCAAAATAATTCTGGATTTTCTCCTTTACAACATATAACTCAATGTCAATGTGTTTGGCAGCACATTTGACCTGTTGTCTTAGGAGTTGACTACTTTAAATGGTTATTGCTGTTGACTACCATTGTTAAATCCGGGTACTAATTCCCTTAGCCTTCTTTTGCCTGTTCCTAAGGCCTCATGACAAGCTATACTATGGTATGCATCATTGATGACACCACAACTGTTTCATTGGAGCTTTTCCACAATAATACTCTAACTGCGAGTGCTAGCAACTACTGTGAATTTCACTACACATCTCACCAAAACTTAACATTTGTACCCCCAACTATTTGAGAGTTCTTGTTCTTTCTTACTCAGCATGACGCCTATGATACTTTGCAAAATTACAAGACATTTTTAACTCCATTCCAATTATCTAGATTTGGACTAGACTTCTGTCAAAATATTCCGGATACGTAAACTACGTCAGGGTAAGTTCTTACTTGTACTTGTACTCTCATCAAAATTCAACAGTTGAAGCATATGGAACATGTTCAATTGATCGATCTCATATCGGTTTCTGGAACACTTAAAGTTACTAAATCTATTACCCTTGACTATAGGAGCAAGCGTAGGTTTACTTGCATGCATATTTTATTTCTTTAGAATCTTTTCTAAGTATGCCTTTGTGATAGTCCTAATACTCCATTTTCTTCTATCTCGGTGAATTTCGATTCATAAAACCAATGACGCTTCACCAAGATCATTCACATTGAAACTTGAGGACAAAACTTCTTCTCCAATGATAGATTAACATCACTACTAGTGAGTAGAATGCCATCTATTCACAGGATGTGGAAAATGAATTTTTTATTCTTGAACTTCGCGTAAACGCTATTGTCCTTCTCATTTTCTTTAAAGCCCAAACTTTCTCTTTGTTTCATCAACTTCAAATACTATTGTCTAGAGACATGTTTTAACCCATAAATAGATTTCTACAGGCGGCATCCCATACGTTCTTTTACTTCCACGACAAAACTTTTGGGTTGTGACATGTAAACATTTTTATACAAATCCCCATTGAGGAATGTCGTCTTTACATCCACCTGATATAACTCTAAATCGTAACGTGCCAATAACACCATATTGATTCTAAAGAATCCTTGTATGAGACTGGAGAGAAAACTCTCATCGTAATCTATTAATCCTCTTTGCGTAAAGCCTTTTGCTACAAGTCATGCTTTATATCTTTCTACATTCCCTTTGGAGTCACGTTTTGTGTTGTAGACCCTTTTACAGCCTACTGTTTTGGCTCTATTAAGAATTTCTTCTAAGTCCCAAACATCGTTGGTATTCATCGAATTCATTAACTTCCATAGCTTCTTACAATTTAAACGAGTAAACGCTTCTCATGGCTTCTTCAAATGAGGTGGGATCCTTGGATTATTTACAAGCGGTATTCAAGCTCTTATTTTTGCAACGTTAGCCGCAGCCTATATAGGTGAATCCATAGAAGGTCATCATTGAATTAACTAGTTTTTGAAATAGTCTTTTTTTTTTTTTTAGCTTAGCCCAATTCATGCATGATTCCGGATAATCCTCTTAGTTGGAAAACTAAATAGTTCGAAAGGCGTATGAATACCTCTATTTGAATTTCTTTACTAACATAGACTTCATAGTTATCAGAAAAATTGGTTTACTAATTCTTTGAGACCTTCTGGGGCCTTAGCTACTAGCACTTCATATGGGGCTGTTGTTGCACCTCATTGCCAAGAGGCAATTGATTCTACAGGCTCCTGTATTATAAGATCCTTGTTTACATTATTCATCTTCTTCGAAAAGCCAACAACATGTGTTGTATAAGTCATACAACATCAACAGGTATTGAGTCTTCAAGTCTTAGGTCTCTACATACCTCTACATACCATGCTTCCCTAGATCTTCCCATCTTTTCTAAAGATAGTGTATCTTTAAATGTCTTATTTTGGGTTTAATCCGTTAAAACCTTATATGGAGCTTTAAGCACCACCTTGACATCTTTGAGGCTACCTACGCTATCTTCCTGTCGAAACTTTAAAAGGTCCAGCAATTTAGCTATTTCTCTGCTTAGGGGTATCATTGTTGTAACTGTTGTACTCCTCCAACAGTTTCATCTTAATTAATCTTTATCTCATTCTTAATGAAGAGTATCTTTCTTAATTGATCTTTATCTCGCTCTTAATAAAGAGTATTTTTCTTAATTGATATTAATATTCTCCCCATCGAAATATGGCATGAACTTTACTGCCATAATTTTGAGAACTATTCAGAAAATCTATGAACGAGAAGACACTTATAACTTATTTCATTCACATGATTATGTCATGTAAACAAAGTTATTTCTGGATCCGTTTAGAAGTACACTTTCCTTATTTCACTTCAAGAACTCAACGAGGTCTTTCATTAGCAGTACTTTTGTAAGTCATGCTTGCATCTTTTCTTATCTTTTGGTTAGTATTGACCATGACGATGCATTTTTATTGTGCCACGGTCAATACTAGGACAGCATAAGAGCTACCGAAAACTTCTCTCGCTATGCGGGATACAAAACATTTGAATCATCACAAAACTTCTTCCGCCATGCAGGATTGACTAGCATAAGTACTATGCCAAAACTTCTCCCCATGCGAGATAAATCTATACACAATTTACTATAACGAAAACTTAGTCATGCCGACTAAAACATTCACTTATACTTCATTTTTCATTTAAATCTCCCCGTTGGTTCTAATTTAATCAGAAAATTAGTTAACAGTCCTAAACTGGCTTAACTCAAGCGTTTTCATTCACATGCCCTAGCATTGTAGCCCGTTGGCATGCAGCCGAGTGATCTCGTCGAATTAAAACATACAAGGTGCTTCTACATCAATTCTACATCACCGTTGAGTAGAAAATAGAATTAATGCATAAAACTCATAAATTAACTTGAAATACATATAACTACTCTTCAAAATTAAATTCTTTCGTTGGTTCAAATTTAATTAGAAGATAATCAACATCATTGTAGCGGAAACTTAATAATAAAATACACTCTTTTAGTTCAGGAGCATTTCTTGGTCCTTATCTACTCTCTGAAAAATTCACCACGTTGGTGTAAAAATTTTCAGAGATTTAAACTTCAAACTTAAATTCATTATAATATTATCATCATCAACGTTGGTCAGAAAATGACAATACCATAATCTTACTTAAATAAAATGGACTACTCCTCCAATTAAATTTTTTCCATTGGTTCTAATTTAATTAGAGGATAAACATAATTATAATTTATTAAATATAACTCCTCTTCAAATAAAATTCTTCCATTGGTTCAAATTTAATTAGAAGATAATCAACATTAAACTTTGCAGTGAAAACATGAGAAAATTCTTTATCTACTTTTCAGAAGCATTTTACTTTACTCAGCTACTCTTCGAAAAAATTATCCCGTTGGTTCAAATTTTGACAAAGATTCAAACTAGACAAAAAATCTTAAAAAAATTGCTAATGAAAATAATAAAACAAAACAAAAATCGTCACTGTGCATTTGGGCCGAAAACACTCGCGCGCTATGCGCTGTCGCGACTCAGCGGCGAAAGCCGGCCCAGCCAGCCGCGTGCGCCGCGTTGTCCCCGCGCCCAGGCAGCAACCTGAGCCTGGGCCGGGAAATCACTCGCCCGCCTAGGCTGAATCCAGCCCGAGTGCTGCCGGTCGTTGATCTGCATCCGACGATCGTCCGTGCTTCTCGCCTGAGTAAAAACCCCGCCGCGGCCGCTCCCGTAGAAATCCTAGGTCCATTCGTCACTTCGCTTTCTCTCTCTTCCTTCCTCAGCGCCGCGGCGGAGAGGCGAGAGGCACAGCAGAATGGCGCCGTCGCCGGTCCCCTCACCGGTGAGTTCTCCTAAGGCTGAGCTGGCCACCGTCGAGCGGTTTAGGCGATGGTGCCCTTGACTCCGCATGGCTCCACTCCTCGAATCCTAACTCCCTCCTCTGTCCCCATTCTCTCTCTAAGTGGCTCAACACCGAGCGAGTGAGCGTAGAGAGCCACCTGAGTGAGCCCATGGTGGAGGGATGGTGGCGCCGATGCTGGCCCCCTCGCCGACGCGCGCGCTCCCTACCGGGTGAGCGCGCTGCTGTCAAGCGGCCTAGCCGCGGTGCCCTAGCACGACCATAGTACACCGACGTGGAGGCCCTTCCTGTGGTGATCCGGTGAGTGGAGGCCGACGAGGTAAGCCGCCTCCCTAGCCCTTCCCCTTTCCGCTTGATCTTCTCTGTTTGGATCTTCTTTCTTTTCTTCTCGGAGTTGGTCCAATTTAGGGTTAGGGTCAGGGTTATCCCTACTGTTCATCTTCCATGTATGTCTTCGCGGGTTAGGGTTAGGGTTTGAGTTGTTCTCGAAACTGAGACCCCCTTTGCTGTTCTTTTCTTCACCCCAGTTAGGGTTAGGGTTCGCATCGAACCCTTTTGCTTAGATCTGAATCGGATCTCTCACCTCCTTCTAATTGCTGCTACCTCAAACTAGACCTACAAACTAGCAACCTGGCTCTAATACCATTGTTAGATTCTTAGGATCATCTAAGTGTAGATTAGAGGGAGAATCCGATACTAGTTGAATCAAAACGATCTTGAACATGAATCGGGAGAGGGAGAGAGAGAGAGAGGCCCATACCTTCACGGTTGTCGGAGGAGGAAGAACGAAGTGTAGCCCGGTAGAGTCCAGAGGACGGGGGGGCGGCCGGCGACGCTTCCCGTCACTTGCAGCGCGCCAGCGATCGGAGGGGCTTCTAGGGTTCTTCGGTGGGTCAGTGGCGACGGTAAACCTCGTCACCCGTGCCGTAGCCCCCACCTCTCTCTTTATATAGCGTTGTGTGACAGGGGGCCCGCTGACCAGTGGTCGGTTAAGCGTCCCCGATCAGGACACGGTCAAGGGGTTCGATTGGCCGTTGGGCCAATTGGTGGAGATCAAACTACACATAAATCCTTTAAAATCCTAAAGGCATTACCCTTATTCAATTGGTGGAAGGCAGTGACCCTCGAGCGATCATTTTCGACACTATATCCTTAAAAAACACCTCAAACCCATTTCTTGACCCTGGGAACTTTGTGATTATGCTCGGAATGCTTTTTTGTGGTTTGCTTCTTGCTTCACCTATAGACGGTGAACCAAGCAGTGAGTAGTCATGAAGTTTTGTGCCCTTTGCTACATTTTGGGGACTGCGAATTGGCCTTTTTTGCTCCCTTCGCTACACTTGCATTGCTGAACTCAGGTTATCTGAATGAAAGTCACTAGTAACTTTTAATAATGGTCCCGTTCGCTTAGAGGAATTCTAGAGGAATCTGAAGGAATTTGTGAGAGAGAAACACTGTTCCGGATGAAAAAAAGAAGCGGATCAAGCCAGGTTTAAAGGCACGCGAACGGGCCAATGTGTGCTGTTGTTCCTATTGTATTGCCAAGAGTGGTAACCCGCAGTCTTTGTGGAACGCTCCTTTCTTGCATGCTCGTCCTTAGAACATTACCGGCACAATGCCAACTTGCAATTAGTACTTTAATACAATGAATTAGGATAAGCTTTCTTAGTCGTCCAAACTCGAATACAGTATGCCGCAATTGCGACATCATTTGGGGTCAGCTTTCTTAATCTATACAGCACATTCTGTGCTGCATCTACACGCCGGACTAAATTTATTCTGGAGCGCATACATACTGTATAATCCATAAATCCACTCTATTATTGCTCGATGATCCTCAAGAAGATGGAAGGCGATGTCAAAATGCTAGAAAGGCAATTGAGATGCCCTTATCTGGACTGTCTCGCTAGCTAATGCTGGAAACATGTGGAGTTCTCACTCCAATTCCTGTCAATTCGCTGCCCTACCAACGGCTACCGGCAGTGGTAGGCATTACGATTGACTTCCCCGCTCGTTTAAGGTATGGTATGGATAACAACATATCATGAAACATGCCCTGAATGCTGAGTTTGCATGGATCATTCTGAGCTAGATTGCATGTGTTTGCAGCAATTAGAGAGGGGATTAGCAGCACGAACACATGCCTCCAGCTATTTGATTCCGTAGCTTATTGGCTTGTGTACGCTTCCCGTCCACGGTTACCAACTGATGCTATTGATCGAGACTCCGTCGTCCCATTTCGCGTTAGGTGGAAGGATGAACTGTTAATCATAGACAGAAGAAACTGATTCTTCAGTCGCCATTTCGATTTCTATTTCGATTTTTCTTGGTGAAATGCAATGGGGCAGCTACGACCCGGGACTTGAATATTCCAGTGTGTTCAGTAGGAGCTGGTAAAGGACGGCGACAAACAAGAGAGATCATAAAAGGTAGGGTAATAGAGAGAGTGCACTCTTTCTTTCTTTTTTATTAAAAATATGTTAAATAACATTTCATTTTGCCATTAATTAATGTACTGATGGCTGTGCTGTTTCTTGGCTGGTAGGGATTAGTTTTGCTCAAGTGCGGGGGCAGGCAGACGGAAAGAAAAAAGAGATGGCTCTTGCCTCTTGGACGGTGGTTGGGTTAACGGCCAGTCGGCCAGTCCCTTTGCTGAAGTCTGTGCATCGCGTCGCGTCCTCTGATGTGATCGCTGATGGCGTCCGTTTCATGGACGATGACAAAACAGCCGCTCCGAGATCAGGGTCGGAATCAGACGGCGCACCATCTCGGATGGGCAAAAGCGGTGGAATCGAAATCGATTGTGTCAGGACCGCTTTAAGCGCTGCGGCACGGTCGTCCGGCAAAAGGGGGGCAGGTGGCTGAGTCAGCCTATATTCAGTTATTTGTGGTGGTTGGACTCTTATCTTTTTAATAGGCTTTAGCGTTAGGCGTTGGGCCATTAAGGCAGTTGTAGCATGCGTATCCAGCAGTGTCCGGATGGGTATATAAGCCCGTGTAATCGATTGGCAAAGAGAGAATAGAACCTGAACTCTGAATATCTGCCTTCCGATTGCTTGCTTCTGAATCCTTCCGTTCGTCTAACCCCAGTCCCTTGTTCTTGCTGCAACCCAGCCTAAATTCTAATTCCGTCTAGTTATCCGTTGCAATCCTCGCCGGGTTGTAACAATTGGTATCAAAGCCGCCGTAATCGATTCACCTTGATCGCGTTTTATAATTCCCATCGGCAGGTTACGTTGTTCGTCATCTCGGTGATTGAGCAGTGCGTATCCTTAAGTCCGAGACAAGGTCAAACGGGTCGGTGATCAAGCACGCGGTTGCGACGCCGCGGGAGCTGATCTTCCGCAAGTCTAGCGCTGAAGCGTGGTCCGAACAAGTTCTAGCAAGAGATGGTGAAATCGCTTGAAGAACTATCGACCCAGTTCGATGTGATGATGAAGCAGTTCGCGGGATTTCAGAATATGATGCAGAATTCTCTGGATTCGCTCAACGCCATGAGTGCGAGGCAAGTTTCCACGGACAAGGCGTTCGCTAATTTGCGTGAGCGGACTGACGGTGCGACTACATCCTCGATCGATGTCTCGAAGCGGGTTGATCTCGCCGCGTCGCGCATGGATTCCTTGGAGACGCGGTTGACGATGGCTCCCACGGCTGCTCCGATTCAGCATGGTACACGTGTCGTGGACCTCAACCTAGCTCCGGGTTCGTCCTCAAGCTCTCCAGCTAAGGACGGGGAGCAGCCCATGGGGCCCAGCGAACACTGCAGCGGTGTCCTAGGACCCCAGTCGCAGGACATCAACAAGGGTACGTTCCCATGTCTAAATCCTCCCCCTGTCGTTTCGCATGATGATGTTATTCCTGCCGGTTGTCTTTCTCCACCATTTTCTAAAATGGAATTTCCAAAGTTTGATGGCAATTCTCCTCGGTTTTGGCATGACCAATACGAGATTTTCTTCGAGGTTTATGTGGTGCACCCATCTCTGAAGACCAGATTTGCAACGCTCAACTTCAAAGGGGTGGCGGCAACGTGGTTGCAGACGGTGTAGAGAAAGGGGCGGATTACTGAATGGAGTCATCTGTGTGAATTGGTGATGGAGAAGTTCGATAAGAATCAGTATCAAATTTTACTGAAGAAGTTTGAGTCTCTCAAGCAAAAGGATTCGATTGTGGAATATCAGACTGCCTTTGAAGAAATTGCCCAGGGATTGTTGTTGTATAATAGTGGGTATGATGATACTTATTTTGTGACCCGATTTCTTGCTGGCTTGAAGGAGGAAATTCGATTTGTGATAGCTTTGCACTGACCGAGGGATGTTGATACTGCTAGTGCATTGGCACTCATTCAGGAAGAAGAACTCGCTCAGTGCAAACCTCGTGCAGCAGCAAAAGAGTTCGGCAAAGGTGCTTGGAAACCTGGGGTAGAGAAGACCAAGACTGGTGAAGTTGACAAAGGCAAGCACTTGAACCCAAGACTAGAGGCTAACGACAAGTTGGCTGCTCTGAAGGAGTTTAGGAAGAAAAATGGACTGTGTTTCAAGTGTGGCAACAAATGGGCCCCCGGTCATAAGTGCCCTCAGCAGGTACCTCTGCATGTTATAGAGGATATTCTTGATGCACTGGAGATAGAAGGTGACCCACCAGAGGATGAGCCAATGGAGGCGGTGGAAGAAACTATGTTAGCAGTGGGGCATTCAGATACTGCTACTGTCAGATGCAAGACACTAAAATTATGTGGAACTATTGGCAAAGTGGATGTGTTGATTCTTGTGGATTTTGGCAGTGTGGGCACATTCATCAGCTCTCAGTTGGTAGAAAGGTTGCAGGTGCCTCTCAGCGAGTGTCCTCCTACTCATTATATGGCTGCTGATGGAAGCCCAATGATATGCTCTCATCAGGTAAAAAATTGCAATGGAATGTTTAGGGTCATTCCTTCATTTCCACTATGGGGGTGCTTCCACTGAAATGTTTTGACATGATCCTTGGGGAGGATTGGGTTGAGTCTTGTAGCCCTATGTGGATCCAATGGGCAAACAAGATCATGAAATTCACTTATCAAGGTAGAAGGATAACTCTGCAAGGTCAATAGCAAGGTGTCAATCATTGTTCACCTATTTCTGTGGCAAGTTTGTATGGGTTGGTCCACCAATAGAATGTCACCTGTTGTGTTCAGATAAAGATTATTGAGAATAATCAGAACTCAAAACAAAGGGGAAATGAGTTGCATGGTGTAACTGATGATGTAGATGTTCCCCAGGATCTAAAGGATATACTAGTTGTATACTCTAAACTATTTTAGGCTCCATCTGTTTTGCCTCCCAGAAGGCAGTATGATCATCAGATTGAGCTATTGCCTGGAGCCACACCAGTGAACATTAGACCCTATAAGTATTCTCCAGCTCAAAAGGATGAGATAGAGAAGCAATTGGCTAACATGTTGCAGCAGGGCATTATCAAGACTAGTGTGAGTCCATATGCTTCACCTATGTTGCTAGTGAGAAAGAAGGATGAGAGCTGGTGATTTTGTGTTGACTATAGACACTTGAATGCCCAAACTATCAAGAATAAATAACCTATGCCTCTTGTTGATGAGCTCATTGATGAATTAGCAGGGGCTCAGTGGTTTTCCAATTTGGATTTGAGAGCTGGATATCACCAGATTTTCATCAAACATGAAGATACACAAAAAACTGCTTTCAAGACACACAGTGGTCTATATGAATTCTTGGTTATGCCCTTTGGGCTCACTAATGCCCCTGCCACCTTCTAAAGTATCATGAACATCATATTTGCCTCATTACTCAGAAAAAGAGTTTTGGTGTTCATGGATGATATTTTAATCTATTCAAAAACTTGGGAGGAACACGTGCAGCTTTTACAGCAAGTCTTTGACATATTGAAGCAACATCAGTTTTACATCAAGTTGTCCAAGTGCACTTTTGCTCAAGAAGAAGTAGAGTAGTTGGGGCACTGCATTTCAGGGAAAGGCGTATCCACTGAAAAATCAAAAGTTCTTGTTGTTGAACAATGGCCACAACCTGTGAATGTTAAGGAGCTTAGGGGATTTCTGGGGTTGACAGGCTACTACAGAAAGTTCATTAAGCATTATGTCCTCATCAGTAAACCACTCACAGAATTGTTGAAGAAGGGCATTCCATATGTCTGGACATCAGTAACTTAGACAGCTTTTGAGCAACTCAAGTTGGCCTTGATTAATGCACCAGTGCTTGTTATCCCTGACTTCAGCAAACAGTTTGTGCTAGAAACAGATGCTAGTGATGTGGGGTTTGGGGCTGTGCTACTTCAAGATAATCATCCTGTAGCCTATTTGAGTAAACCAGTAAGTAAGCAGAACCAAGCATTATCAACCTATGAAAAAGAATGATTAGCTATCATTCTGGTAGTAAAAATGGAGGTAGTATCTACAGCATGCTGAATTTGTTATCAGAACTGATCACAAGAGTTTGGTCTATTTGACTGAGCAAAGAGTGAGCTCTAAAATTCAGTACAAGGCATTGATGAAACTGATGGATCTTCAGTTTAAAGCATCTACAAACAAGGCATTCACAATACTGTAGTTGATGCCTTGTCCAGATGCCATAGTTCTGATCATCTCATGAATATATCTTTCAGCAATCCAACTTGGCTTCAGCAACTGAAACTGGGATATTTAGATGATGCAGTTGCAACTCAAATTTTGAGTAATCCACCAAAGGACTATTCTGTTAAAGATGGCATCATCAGATACAAGGATAAGGTTTGGCTAGGCAATACAAGTTGGCTCAGCAATATGTGTTACAAGCAGTCCATAATTCTGTTGTGGGGGGGGCATGCTGGGATTTAGGCAACTTACTACAGGATCAGAAGCCTTTTCTCATGGGAACAAATGAAAAATGATGTTCACCAATTTGTGCAGCAGTGTCAGGTCTGTCAGCAAGCAAGAGTGAGCACATTAAGATACCTGGTCTTTTACAACCTTTGCATATTCCTGAGCAAGCTTGGCAAATTGTGTGCATGGATTTTGTAGAAGGTCTTCCAAAATCTCAGAAGTTTGACACAATTACGGTTGTGGTGGATAAGTTCACTAAGTATGGCATTTTATTCCTTTAGCACATCCTTATACTGCTTTGCATGTGGCTCAAGCATACCTAGATTCAGTGTATAAGCTACATGGCCTGCCTCAAGGTATTGTGTCAGACAGAGTCAAAATATTCACCAGTGCAGTTTGGAGGGAATTGTTTCGGTTGACTGACTCAAAATTGATGATGAGCTCATCCTACCACCCTCAGACTGATGGCCAGACCGAGAGACTTAATCAATGTCTGGAAACTTTTCTGAGATACAGTGTGCATGCTTGTCCAAGGCAATGGAGTAAATGGCTGTCTCTGGCAGAGTTTTGGTACAACACCAATTTCCATTCAGCCCTGGGAAGATCTCCATTTGAAGTCCTTTATGGCTATCCTCCAAAGCATTTTGGGATTAGCAGTGAATCTACTTTTCATTCAACTAACCTAGAGCAGTGGTTGACTGAAAGGAATCTGCTTAATGACTGCATTCAGCATCACTTACATCATGCTCAGCAGCGAATGAAGTGTCAGTCTGACAAGAACAGAAGTGAGAGGGAGTTCCATGAAGGGGATATGGTCTATCTGAAACTTCAGCTCTATGTCCAGTCTTCAGTAGCCCCTCGGAGCAATATGAAATTATGCTACAAATTCTATGGGCCCTTCAAAATTCTTTAGAAGATGGGAGCAGTGGCATATAAATTGGAATTGTCAGAAAGGTCCAAAATTCATTCAGTAGTGCATGTGTCTCAGCTCGAAAAGCATGTGCCACCATCTGAGCTGGTTGAAGAAGACATTACTCAAGTGCCTACTGACCCTGAAGAAGTTGTACAACCCATTCCGTTTACTGCAACTCGAATGGTGAGAAAAGGGACTTTGATGATTGCTCAGATTCAAGTGCGCTTGAGTTTGTTACCATCGTCTATGTTGACTTGGGAAGAGGAGAATGATCTGAAACGTCGATACCCTAGAAGCCCAGCTTGGGGTCGAGCGGTACTGTTGGCGTCCGGCAACAAGGACGGCAAGTGACTGAGTCGGCGTATATTCAGTTAGTTGTGGTGGTTAGACTCTTGCCTTCTTAATGGGCTTTAGCGTTAGGCGTTGGGCCATTACGGCGGTTGTAGCGTGCGTATCTAGCTGTGTCCGGACGGGTATATAAGCCCGTGTAATCGATTGGCAAAGGAGGAATAGAACCTGAACTCTAAACGTCTGCCTTCCAATTGCTTGCTTCTTAATCCTTCTGTTCGTCTGACCCCAATCCCCCGTTCTTGCTGCAACCCAGCCTAAATTCCAATTCCGTCTAGTTATTCGTTGCAATCCTCGCCGGGTTGTAACAGATTGATGAGATTTCAGAGACGAGCACTAGCATATCAGTTTCAGAACTCCATATATGTCCACAAAAATAGCCGGTGCCTTTGTTCAGAACGAAATCACACTACTACTCGTAGCAGAGAAGAATGTAAATGTCTGTATCAGCCATACTTTCTCAGCGAAGAAACAGTGTTTTTCTCTCACAACAAATCAGCGAATGGTACATTTCAGCTTTGCTGAGTTTTCAGCGAAGAAACGGTGTTTTTCTCTCACAACAAATCAGCGAACAGTGCTTTTCAGCTTTTCAGCAACAGGGTAATTCAGTGCAAAATGGTCTTGCGGCTAGCCGAATGTCCTCTCTGGCGTTCTGGATCCAAGGTGGCCGAGCACTCAACGGTCGTGTCTCTTCTCGGGCGATGCTCATGTGACGACGGTCCGAGCGTTATCCGGACATGTTCGTCCATCTCATCGCCTCTGTCTAGAGTCAACGCTGGATTTTTAAAAACCAGTACGCCCGCATCGGCAGGAGGGGACGAGGGAATCGGCCTGTTCGCTGGTTGGTTTCTGGGCTGATTTGAGCTGGCTGGTGTTGATTTATTGTGAGATAAAAATACTATTGGCTGGTTGGTTTGGGCTGCTTGAAACCAATAAGATATCAGCCCAAATGGCTATTATTATTATATTGCTAGCCCGTATGGCTGTAAACAAAACAACTGCGTCCGTATCTTCAGAGAGCAAAAGAAAAGAGAAAACTATTGCGTCCAGTCCACCGTACACGGCCGTCTGCTGCTGATGCGGTGTCAGTGCTCCCTTGTTACCGTTGGCGTCACGCACGGCTGTTGCCGTTGTGCTGCGGGGTCTGCTGCTGCTTCGTTGAAAGGGTTGGAGCCTGCCTTGGTGACGAATCAAAGATTTGGTTGGGGGTCTTGTTTGTTCGTTGCAAGAGTACGTACATGCCTTTCCGAGGGCACAACTGCACAAAAAAGTTTCGCTCGCTGAAGAGTGAAGACATGAGCAGGAGCAACGCAGCGCAGAAAAGGTGCCAGCGGGTCAGCAAGACGAACACAAGATACCGGCAGTGATTGAGCAGCAGCAGGCAGATTGCTTGTGGTCACGGACTCACATCACAGGAAGTGCGTCGCTGTTGAAAAAGATTTACAGATGATCCAGGGGAAACGCTAACTGATTTCGTCCCCGTTTCCCAATGTTCTGTTGCGATTCTTTTCGTCTCCCGTCGGGTCTTAGATTCCTTTCTCAAAGTTCCATCATCCAGGAAAAAAAAAAGGTGAGATCTTGAAATGCCTTGGAAAAGAAATGAGTAAGGAATTCCTTGAGAATGGACTTGATCCATCCATCCATGTGCATTTCTCGTCCACTAATAGGAGCACTAGTATTCTCTGGAAAGAAAGAATACCTCAAAATCCGGCAATACCGGACTACAAGTTCCTAGTCTAATAAGAGAAATGGATAAACCCTACTCTACATATACTACGAGTAGTTGTCTGTTAACCTGTCCTGGTATCAACTTCACAACTTGTCCTGTATTAAAGGGGCAACATTAGCACGGGCAGAGAGTATCAATGGAACCATCTTGTTCTTGTCCACTAACGGGGACAAGGTCATGGTCCACAATCGCAATTCCTGGGCCTTGTTGCGCTCCTTTTTTTTTCTTCTCAAGCTTTTATTTATAGATAAAAGAAGGGCAGCCTTGGTGCAACCGTTGAGTCTTACCGCCTGTGATCGGAAGGTCCCTGGTTCGAGTCGCAGTCTCCTCGCATTACACAGGCGAGAATAAGGCTTGCCACTGACACCTTTTCCTAGACCCCGCACAGAGTGGGAAATCTCCGCACTGGGTACGTCCTTTTTTAGCCGTTTCTAATGTATTCTCTTGTTGTACTCCAAAGATGCTAATTATGTGAACACCAGATGTTGCTGTCAAGGAAAATTAAAGGGACTTTCCCATGGAATCGCTTTAGCCCTGTGGGGGCAAACCGCAAAGGAACCAATTTGTATATTGTAGAGGGAGGATTAACAAACCCATCATACCTATACATATGTGATACGAAATGGTCTTAAGATAGATCACGGAATCATGAAATGGGCTGTAGTCAATTCAGAAATACAGTACCTGCCGACTTTACAAGAAGATTAGAACTAGTACCAGTAGGTACTATTGTGGTTGCACTTGCACACACGAATCAGCTCACCCAGAGTTTTCGACGAACACTTCCCTCACGCCAAGGTTGCACTGCACTGCATTTCTGACACGCACCGTAGACAGTTGATATACCAAATGAGTTGCATTCTTCTTGCAGGGAACAAATCTAACGAGCTGTGTGTACCGTGTACCCACCCATACCAGAGCAGTGGAACCCCATGTGGAGTACCCATGAACTTTTAGACAAAGTTCTATAGTGTAGGGGGCTAAGACTTAGGATCGAGCAGCAGTGTTGTTCAGCCCTTGAAATATTTCCTGGATCCTCCGCTGCAAATGCTCGAGCTGGCGATCAATAAAACGTGGACACACGAAACATCTCGGATGCACTCTACTCCATGCTTCGTCTCTGTTTGGCCACGTACCCGGCCCAAAAAGCCAAGACGACCTCAGCCGTAAGAAAGAGTCAAATGGCACCGGACCATAGGTAGATAAACCCTATCCCTGACGACTAGAACTACTCCATCTCATTTAGTAGTGCATCAGAGTCACTGCCGACGGATGGAAACCGGAAGTATATGCATGGCGCTCTTTGGTCTTGATGCCATCTATGACTTGCATTATGAAGCAACACTTTCAGAGAAGGAAGGCCTGTCTCGCAGGACGGACGTAGCGGTACGCGTACCACAAGCGCCGGCGCTCTCGTATCTGCGAAGCTTATCGCCGTTTCGATGTTTCCCCATCGCTGAATCTATCGTTTACAACTTTACAAGGATGAAGCGGCCGACACGTCCCCCGGAGAACGTTGTTGCGACATCCTCGCCCGTCAAACAATTAATACACTTGATGCCCCCTTTGCCTTTCTCATTTAATAAAAACTCTTGCACTGGACGTTCAGCAACCAATCCGCGCAAGCATACATTGAACTGAATGACCCGTCGCGTCGAGGTAGGCTTTGAGTGATGTCCTGAAGAAACATCCGTTTGCACTGTCCATCCCATCTAGTGGGCAGTCCGTTCGTTGCTGGCTGGTTGCTCTGCCGTCTGCCGTTCTGCTGTCCGGCCCCGACAGATCACTTGGACTGGCATCAATGATTGACGGGCAGACCGGCGTTTGGATATAATATTCCTTGTGTCCGGGCCTTCCTCGGCCGGGCACATCAGCACATTCATTCCGCACTCACTTGCTGCGACGGAGGACAGGGGAATATCATCGCGAGCTCCAGCGGACCCTCCCTGCCTGCCTGTCTGTCCACGCACGCCAGCCACGGCATCTCCTTTTGTGTTGGCCGATCGCCCATCATCTGATGGATGGAGAAAAGAGTAAAAGACCATCGGGGTTGGGGACGAGACGACCGAATTTGTTTTTTTTTTGCTCTTTTTTTTTAAAGCTTTTCATAAATATGTCCCTGGAGGAATGCTTTTAAAATCTGGACCCTTAGTTCAGCGCCATCGTTGGCGGCGCTGAACTTACAAGTCTCGGCACCAAAGGGTTTGGCGCCTAGGTCAGGGCCACGTTGGCGGCATAGACGCTGACCTGGCAGGCAGCACGGCGCCGGAGTTATTGGCACCGAGGTGGCAGGCAGCAGCAAGAGGAGACTTCTATTATGATGATCACGCTCTTGGTGTGCTTAGTGCCTCTGTTCTCGCGGGCGCCGTGCTCTGGTTCGTGCTACGGCGGAGGGGACTGCCGCTGGCGGCGCTGGAACAGGGGGAGGCCACGCAGTTTCCATGACATCGGGCATCGGGGGTTTTGGCCACTGTCAGGTGACAGCTTCCACGAGCGCAACCTGATCGACATCGGGGGTTTCGGCAACATGTACCGTGGTTCACCGTGAAGCGCGCCGCGTGCTCCTCGCGGCAGGTGCTTCTTCCCCGACTTCCGGATGGGGATCGCGGTGCTGTCTCGCATCCGGCACCGGAGCCACCTGTACGACTCGGGGTCCGAGGAGCCACCGGTGTCGTGGATGCAGCGACCGGAGTTTTGCATCGGCGCGGCGAGGGGCCTACACACCGGGCTACCCCCGAGAATCATCCACCAACATCCTCCTTGGCGACGGCTACGTCGCCAAGGTGGCCGACTTCGGGCTGTCACGCATCGACCGGCCGTTCGTCGTGGTGCCGGTGATCGAGCTGGGCCGCGATCGGATCAACAACCACCTCGCCGAGTGGGTCGTGGAGTCTGTCAGTCCCGGACGAGCATTCAGATCACAGGCAATTGTGCTAAAAAAGAAAACTTCTACTCACCGGTGGCCAATGTGTGCTTGCTGTCATCTCTTAAATCTAAGTGGCCAATGTGTGCTTGCAGTCTTCTTTTAAATCTGAGCTACGTTCTATAGCACTGTCAATATCACTAGCACAGTTGCACTAACTTAAAAGTGCAATTTTCGTACTCAAACTATTACATACCTCTAAGAAATATAATACCAATCAATCATATTGTTTTCCGACACAGATTATCATATCTTTATTTCTATGCAAATTGATGATACATACTCCTATGATATAAAGGCCTAGTCATACTGGACCACACACTGCTGCAGAGCACAAAATTACAAAGAGAATGAGAGAGAGAAAAAATCAAAGTACACTTATTTCAAAACCACCTTAACAGCAAAAAAAAATTAGTAACAGATTCAAAGTGGCTCCTTATTTTAGTTTTTATAGTTGAGAACTTGAAATACAAAGTACAGTACATATTTTCAAAACCTTATATATTTGCACCTTGCCTAATTGTTTGCCAAGTTTATTTTCTAGCGACTAGGATGACTATTTCACTAAGCCTGGTGCTGATATGATCTAACATATTTTTGTTTACCTCAGATTCCTATGTTTAAGATAATGGGTAGAATGGATGTTATGTCACGTTGGCTATTGTAAATCAGACAACTGAGTGCAAACAATCCTTGCATCGGCTTTCATCAACACAAGAAACTGATACAAGTAATGGCAAAGACCATCCACCTATTGAGGACAAAAAACTGCAGAAAACTTCCATGCATGAACACAAAAGGTCCTAAGATACCTATGGTAACATGCAACCTACATAGTTAAATGTTTGATTGGAACACTGCAAGAGAATTACGAATGAATTCAATAGTTAAATTCCAACAAAGACCAGGTTCTAAGTAATTTAAACCTGTCCAGCACTGATATGAACCCTTCACTTAAAAATAGCAAGACAACATGTCGGTGTTTCGAGTTGCCACCAACAAATAAATTTCTAATATTACGCGTCTGGCTCGGATGGTGTGCTAAGAGGACATGAGGTTTATACTGGTTCGGGCGAAATGTCCCTACGTCCAGTTCGTTGCTGCTGCTCGTGTTACTAGCACTGAAAGTTCGTAATAGGGGTTACAAACGGTCGAGAGAGGGACAGGTCCCAAGTCTCTGGTGAGAGGAACGAATGGGTGCCGAAAGCTCGGTCGCTTCTCGGTTGTGTGCTTGTGTGTTCTAATCGGTTCGGGGTTCGAGTCTGAATCGGTGTGATGTGTTTCGATGTGATCGAGTCGAGTCCCGTCCCCTTCATGGGACGCCCTGCTTTCCCTTTTATAGGCCAAGGGAAAGCACGGGTTACAGCCGAGGGAAAAGAGGAGAATAAGAAGGAGAAGAGGTCCTCCAGGATCGCCAGGTCCTTCTTTTCCTTCACGCGAGTCCTGCCGACCCTGTAGACGTCAACAGGGATAGCTCCACGTCATGTCCCTATCTGTCACTGGCGCCATGCGCAAGCGTCGTCTCCCGGTCATGACGTTCCACTCCGTCCTGACGGACGTCGCGGTGGACTGACCGCGCCTGTCAGTGCCCGTACGAGGGTTAGGCAGAACAGCACCAATTCGTCCGACGCTTTTCCTGATGTGAATCCCCAGGTATGGCCCGTCACAGCCATGGGTTATATCGGGACATGCCGGTCACCTCCCTGGTGTCAGAGATTTGACCTAGGCCCATTCACTTAGACCTGGAGTGGTTGGCGGTGGTATGGGTCTCCGTCGGGCGAGATGGATCCCCCGGCCTCGGGGTTGGTCGAGGCGGAGTCCCCCCTAGAGGCCGGGCAAGGCGGAGCGTAAACCCAAGGGTCGGGCGAGGCGGAGCCCGTGGCCTCGGGGTCGGGCGAGGTGGAGTCCTCCCCCAGAGGCCGGGCGAGGTGGAACCAGCCCTCAGAGGTCGAGCGAGGCGGAGCTCGCAGCCTCGGTGTCGGGCGAGGCGGAGCCCGCCCCTAGACGTCGGGCGAGACGGAGCCCGCGGCCTCGGGGTCGGGCAAGGCGGAGTCCTCCCCCAGAGGCCGGGCGAGGCGGAGCTTGCGCACCTGGGGGTCGGTTGGAGCTGTAGTCGCGCTCTTGAGTGCTCGGATGAATCAATGTTGATGGTTATTAGCTCCTCCTCTTCGGGTACCCTAGATTAGTCCCCGACACAACATAATCAAGGGATCAAACTGGAACTATGCAATCTCTGTTAAAAAAAACTCACTATCCAACTATAGATATGCATCAGAAGTCAGCAAAACCCCTTCCACAGAATGCTAATAGGCCTACAGACGAAATCAATGGAAGATATAGACGAAAGCAATGGAAAAGCATAAGTATAACCAAGCATATTGTCATCCTTTTAGATCATCATTGCAGATATAACTGATAACTAGCGTGCAAGATTGCAAGCTAAATTTCAGCTACAACTGAGCCATTTGAAGTACCAAAACTGTCGAATATCCCAATCTCTCTTTTATCATTAATTAGTTCAGCGAATAGAACTTAAACAAGTCGAGTCAAATCGACCAAGAACACATATCGATCAATTACTTGTTCTTCCCGGACTTCTTCTTACCCCCTGTGTCGCGCCGGCGCTAACATGGGGTCGCGGGTGGCGCTCGGCCTCGGCGGCGTCGAGCCACTTGAGCGGGTTACTGTTGAAGAAGGGCTAGTTGGGGATGGTGACGAGCGTCGTGAGCACGACGCCGCCGGCGTAGACGAGCAGCATGAGCTAGAAGTCCGCGCGCACGTAGCCCACCAGGAACGCCGCCACCGCGGACGCCACCAGCAGCACCTACATCAGCATCTCCACCGGCGTAGCGCGGTCGGGACCGGGGCGCGGGGCGCGGACGCGCCGGCCGAGGCTGGCCCAGCGCCACGGGATGGGCAGGACGCGGTGGCCAGGGCGGTGGGGCGGCCGGCCGGCGCAGCGCGGCTGGGACGGGGGGCGCGGGGCGCGGCGACGGGAGGCATCGGGCGAGAGAGAAGAAAGGAAGAGAGGAAAATAAAAGGAAGGAAGAGAGAAATGAAAAGGACCCACATATAAGGCCGGCTCGGCGCCAGGATCTACGGCGCCAAACTCGGCGCCGAGCTGGCTGCCATGTCACCCTCGGTTCTACTTTGATGCCTACGTGGCCCCCCGACCTAGGCGCCAAACACTTTGGCGCCAAGACGTATAAGCTCGACGCCACCAACGATGACGCCGAGCTAAGGGTCCAGATTTTGAAAGCATACATCTAGAGATATATTTGTGATAAACTTTTAAAAAAAGGCCAAAAAAATAAAAAATTCAGACGAGACGTCGACGATGGGGTGGGGGCCCATCCTGCCTTCCTCTACTCTCCTCTGCCGGTAACGTTGCCATCGGCCACGTGAAAAGGCCCGCGCGATAGCCCGCATGACCACCTCCTTTTCGGCACTTCGTGGAGCCGGGCTGCCGGCCCCTGGGCGCCTATCGCGATCGCGAGTGGCGAAGGGCGGGCGACGACGCGCCGGGGCCAGCCGGCCGGGCGAGGAGCGCCCGCCCCCGCCATGCGCTTGCCTTGCCTCCTGCTGGTTTCCAAGGCGCCGGACCGACCGCGCGCGCGGCAGCCGGGACGGCAACGTGGGCAGCCGCACGGCCGCTGGCGCGCGTGGCCTCCGCCGCCGCGGCGTGTACTTGCGTGCCTGGAAAATAGTTCCGGCCTCATCCAAGTCCAGAGAGTAAATGCTGGAGACGGCGACCCAAGCAAAAGTGATACGCGGCACGGAGCAGAATCACAAATTTTAACAGCGGTCTGGGTTGCACATTGCAATATACTTGGCCAATAACTCAAACGTTCGCTGGCAGTGATGCTTCTGCTCATAGAGTTTTCCCATAACGGAGCTGCATATCCACGACTAGAGTCTACAGGCCTCAGCAGTCTGCTTTAGACAAGCTAACAAGTCTGAATGGCTACAGATGCATCCCAGCGGATCAAAATCCCTCGAATTATCTTCGTCAACCTTTTGAGGCAGTGCAGCACGAGTTAAACTCGCTTTCACTATGGTCCTAATTGCTATAAAAAAAAAAGGACGTACCTAGTGCACAGAGCTCCCGCTCTGTGCGGGGTCTAGAGAAGGGTGTCAGTGGCGAGCCTTACCCTCGCCTGTGCAATGCGAGGAGACCGCGACTCGAACCCGGGACCTTCTGGTCACAGGCGGTAAGACTCTACCGCTTGCACCAGGCCCGCCCTTCTTATGGTCCTAATTGCTATATGCCCAAAAAAATGTAGTTATCCAAGCTTTCCAAGCTCCATCTTTTTCTTGATGGCGCGATGACCATGGTAGACGAAAGAATCTATGATGCCAGCAACAGTGAAAATACCTGCCATAAGCCCACAGCGATGGGTTAGAAATTCAGACTCTTGCTTATTATCCATTTTAGATGCACCAAAACATTTTCCTTTTTTTGGAGGAAGCTCAAAATAGTTGCAGGTAGAAGTTTGTGACAGACCTCCAACAATAGCACATATGTTTGTCAGGAAGTGAAGAAGCGATGCATTTTCTTCAGTAAAATCAACCTGTCAAGGAACAGTCAGACAAACTAGTGAATTTTAACAGAGGATGACCAATACCTGTACAGAAGGAGATTTTCGCATGTTATCGAAAAGAGACCAACATGATAAGAAAATTCAAGTGTCACCAATGTTTTAAATAGCGGGCTAAGGTGTTTAGCGGTATATCTCTAAAACAGCTAATAGTGGAGCTATATCGGGCTATAGCGGGATATAGCGGTTAAATTGTACATGAACTCAAATAGCGGCACCCTGCCTCAAAAGGCGGCAGCTATAGCGGGAGATTTAGAGCTATGGTCAATTCGAAGTAATAAATGCAGTGCCTGCTTTACGCTTTTAGAGTAACAGGTTGATTGAATATCAAAAGTTGCATGCTATCAAATGGTCAATGGATGACTCAGGCTGGATAGAAAAGAAATGCTTGCCAACACTTCTGACTATACAGAATGATCACAGGGATATCATTCATCACCTTAATTGGTGAAAATTCGTAGAAGAAGTATACACCAGGTGGAGGCCTAGGATAGCCAATTGCCTCTCTAAAGTGCTCTGTCACAGAAAACTGCAAAAGGAAACAGAGAATTATTCACAAACTTAGGCTTCAGAAGTAGAACTAGGCAAGAAGATCGGGCTATTTACCTGATTTGAGTGAATCTTGCGCCCCCTGATATCTGTGTAGATTGTTGGAACAACCTGTACAAAAGATATAATTAGCAAGTTGAAGCCATGGAAATCTGTATTGATATATTTTCATGTTCGCAGAAGCTTAAACATAAGGAATCATATTAAAGAATATGACTAGTAATTACCAAAAAATTACCTTCACAAAATACTGGTACATCCCCGTTAACCCATTGGAGTTATCCTGTATCCACTCAACTCTGGAACGCTTGGGGAAATTAGACCATGGAAAAGTTGTAGAGCAAAGTGAAATGCAAATTACAATCTGAAGTTTAGTCTAAGTTCCAAAGAATACCCATCAAGAGGATTGACGACACCTGGGAACTCTTCCCCAAAGGACAGCTTGTTTATCTTGTGACTTATCTGTTTCCAGTAAAAAAAAGTGGGGAATGGACAAATATCAGTTTACGGTTATGAGCAATATGGTAAGTGCTCCGACAAGGATAAAGAGAATTTAATTTAGCTCTACTTGCATTGTAAGTTTCTGGTTGGATGTTCAACAGATCTTGCAGGAAGTTGAATGACTGGTCCAAGCTTTTCCCAGGGGCAAAGTGAAAGTTGCCAGCTACTTTATTCACATTTACAAATCCATGGATGGTACAACCTTCCCCTTTTTCATCTTTTAACCTTTGTACATAGCCCTCTCTCTTGCACTGGAATTTTGAGTATACTTGATCAAGCAAAACATAAGAACAAAGCAAAACTAAAGAACCAAAACCTTCTACATGAATTAGTTGCATGCAGCACAAAACATTAGTGGAGTAATAGGAGGCGACATGCAGTCATGCACAAACAAATTAAGGTGGCTTACAAATAGCTTTCAAGTTTAAAGAAATGGACATCAAGTACATGTTAAAAAAAAGGTGTCCAGTCATTAGCCAATAAGGATACGAATCATAATTCCTATTATTCAGTATCCTTGCCCATAGTACAAACATATAATGACTATGTCACCAGGAGGTGGTTGCCTCACAATAATTTGTTAGATGATATAGAAACACTCCTCTTAATGAAATACGTGCCCAAACATGTTAAAAAAAAAGGCGTACCCAGTGCAGAGAGCTCCCGCTCTGTGCGGGGTCTGGGGAAGGGTGTCCGTGGCAAGCCTTACCCTCACCTGTGCAATGCGAGGAGACCGCGACTCAAATCCGGGACCTTCCGGTCACAGGCGGTAAGACTCTACCGCTTGCACCAGGCCCGCCCTTCGTGCCCAAACACGTTCTCGGAAAAAAAAAATGATAAAGAAACACAAACCTATATAGCATAAATTAGTGAAAGCATAAGTCAGCTCAAGCTCTAACACACAAAACCTATTGAATATTTCTAATCATGGTAGAAACTATCTATTTAGCAAAAAATAGCGCTCCCTATGTACCAGAACTAAGGACCTGAGGACAAATCATGCATCACAAACTCACGATAGATGCTACATATATGGGTTATGTTAAGAGTTGGACTCATTTCAATGAACATGATTTTGCTACACTCAAAGACTAGCCAAAATTAATAGAGCACACAATACCTTACCTGATCAATTAATTCTACGTTGTTGATAGCCCACCCTTTCTTCCGGTACGCATCACGAACTTCTTCACAGGAGTTGCAACACTGATCATCCGTCTGGTGATGTTGCAGGCACGAATATTAGGGCTTATTAGATAATGCAATAAAATTCTTAAGGAGAAATCTAGTGGTGTTTACTGATAACAGAGAAACCATGGGACAAATATGATCAGTGTGAAAACATTGCATGTACAAGTAACATCAATGTAACAATGTCAGAGATGTATACCTCCTCAGCACCATAACAAGATCCGCAGTAAACCTCGTTGTGGTCAAGCCTACCGCCATGCTTCTGTAACGGTCTTTCAATCTATACAAGATAAACCAGGATGCAGAGAGGGAATTAGTTCAAGGAAAAACAACTTCCTGCAATAGAAATATGTCGTTATTCCACATTTGACAATTAGTCAAGGAAGATGGCTGCCTCTTAATGACACCACCAAGCTTGAAATCGCTATTATACAAATTGGTCCATGTCATCTTTACAGTGGTCTCCAACATGTAATATGAAATTATGACCACAGTTTAAGGCTTTAAGCAGGTCAGTCCACGAGTCAGATCAATATTTCTTTATTAAATATAATAGTTTAATGTATTTACATCATTGTTAGCTCTATTTCTTATATAAAGAAGACTGTCATCGGGACATACCAAAAAATTTATCAGAAGGTAAAAGAAAATATCAAAATAACAATAACTAACATGGTATCTCTAGGTACCTCCATTGGTCGAGGTCGAGTTTTTGTGTTTCCAGGGAGGAGTGCAAGTGTGTGAGGTGGGTGTGAGTTGTATGGGTTTCTTCACCCTTTTCCTTCTTAATATAATGATACACGACTCCCTTGTGTGTTCAAGAAAAAAAAATCTCTAGGTACCTCTACTCAGTCATAAAAAAGCTTATTCGAAAAAAAAAAAGTCATACAAAAGCTCACTGAAGAGATATTGAAATATATGGACATTGCTAACATTATTAATAAACAAAACAAGTATAAATAAAAACACTTCTATGCATCATACCAGCAATCAAAAGGTACGGGTAAAAGAGAGTAATTCTGCGCAAATAAAAATCCATGGATGTTGCTACAAAGAGGGAACAAAAAACTGTACACAGTCACTTCATCTTTGTTTCATCTGCTGCATATTGGGACAACAGCGGCACAGCCGACAACACAGATGATTGAATTAGTGATAACCAGAAAGAGGGGGGGGGGGGGGGGGGGGGGGGGGGGGGGGGGTACCCTGGGCTAACAGGGAAGTTGTTGATGACACCAAGTTTGCATGTTCGTGCTAGAAACATGGTTTTCTTTCAGTTTTCACTGCAAAAAATGGATCGCCTCACTTAACCCATACCGCTCAATGGTATCTAAAAGACAAAAAAACCAGCTCATCTGATTTTCCAGATCATTAAGCAGTCTCTGAGATAAGTAGCTAAAGTGATAAGTTCTGGATTTTTTACAATTGAAAAAACCAGTCTGGCCCCATTTTTTAGACCATGATATGATCAACCTATGCAGGGGCAAACCAGGGAAACTCCGGCCTATGCAGCCGTCTCAGTGCTAGCTGCCCATGTTCTACACTTCTACTTCTATGAGACTGTCACTAGTCACTACAAGACCCCATGGTGCATCAACTTTGATCCAGGCTGGGCCTCGGTGAGGTGCAGCCCTTAGGCAGTCTGTTGTGCTGTGTTGTGTACCAGAACAAAGCGGATATTGCGCTCAGGGGGGCTGGCGCCCTCCTTATCTGGACCATTCATTTCGGTTGCTGCATCGGAGATGGAGACCAACGGCAACTGATGTTTCAGCTGCCCAGTAAAAACTTCAGACAGGCAGCTCAATGCTTTCTAGGGATGCAGAATAAACTGTCTACTCAATGGTCTACACTATTGCAGCATAAGTTTTCAGTTTTATATACAGCATGACTTCCATTTTTATCTGGTGAATGTTCCACCTTCTATAAGTTGCAAACCTCAATGGCCTATACTATTGCAGCATAAGTTTTCAGTTTTATATACACAAAGGCTTCCATTTTTATCTGATAAATGTTCCATCTTCTATAAGTTGCAAACATAAACGAACACCCAAACTAATGCAGGCATGTTTGAAGACCGTTTCAAGAGTCCGATATGGATATGGAAGTTTCAGAGCTAAATGTCATCACCGGTTTCCCATAAATTTGTGAGATACATGTCCATAAAATGGGAACCATGAAGAATAGAATTGCCGTAAAACCATCGCAGGTACTGAACATAAGGAAAGCTCTGGTTCCCATCAGAAATTGCATTCCAATAAAGAACGCTATCATGAAACCTTAGCAAATCTGTAGAATCCATCTGAGGCGGCTTTCCAACAAAATCAGGTATGCATTCTAGTGGGTGGTAGGAGATTTAACCTTTGCGCAGTAGAAAAATTTCACCTTAGCACTGTGAAGCCAACTTCCGTTAGACAATCACAGGAAATGGTCCAGATAAGGAGGGCGCCAGCCCACCTGGACGCCTATTATTTTTGTGTGCCAGAATTATGGTTCAGGCACTCTGTTCATGCATGCAAACAGTAGCTATCATCTTCTAATGGCTCCAATGTGAAATTTCTGTGAAGCTGTAAGCTCTATGCGCTGTGCATAAGTTCAGCACTTCAGCATGAACAGACCCTGATAGTCTAAAACATGACCAATAAAATACGCCCAAATGGCTATATTCCAGAGTAAGAAAAAACATGGCATTTGCTAAAAGCAAGTCCAATTTGGTAAACATCATGGCAAAACCAGGACAACTTCACTCATATGCCAGTTTAAGTTAGAAGTGGAACGATATACCTTAGGGGCACCAACTCTATCTTTTCTTGATTCAATTACATTACCAAGATGGTCAATTCTTTTCTTTGTTATGTCGTGTCGCTGCAAAATGGATGCTTAGCCGATCAGGAAACCTTTTATGCAGTAGAGCTTGGGAAACAACTTACAAGACGTAAAACAGAGAACAAAAGAGAAAAGTGGCAGAAATTGTTGCACATACTATATCATAATGTTGCTCTCCACTGACATCCATTGTATCAACAGCAACTAGAGAACAAGGAAGGGCTGGGAACGTAACATCAAACTGCAAAAGCGATTATGTACATTAACGATCCAAAAGAAAAGCAGCATCTTCACATACAGAAAAAATGGCATATTCTGGACCTGGGCCTCGCCAAATTAGTAATTTCTGAATATTCTCAGCTAGCTGCTTGCTAATTGTTCTTTCATATTTGACTGTATAAACACTACAAATAGCTTGTTCACTACCTGCCAAGTTCTAATGCGCCAAGAACATAACATGAAGACAATCTGAGGTCAAATCTTTAAGCAAAAGAAAAATACAAATTTTACACAGCTAATAGACCATAGACTAAGTTGAAGTGGATGAAACATGGCAAAGAACATAAGTTTCGATAGCCTGCTTTCTAAATATGGTAAGAGCTGCTAGAAATTACAAGTCATTTAGAAGGTTTGCAATGGGGAAATAGCATTGGGACTAACATTGATATGTAGTCTTTCCCCTCTTGAGGTATCAACAGTGAGCTTACTTTCCGTAGCAGAATATAGATAAAGACCTACAGGAAAGTTATCAGAATATTAGGTTGACATACAGTCAATAAACTATTATTATCTAGATAAAGAGGCATGGAGCAAGCTATATTGTGAGAAGAGGTACTTGCAGCATCTAACAAGTTAAACTGTTCTTTGTGATTTTAGCATGAAAAAAAAATAGCAAGTATCAGTTATAGCCCATAGTATGGGTAAAGGTTATCACACGTAGCACCATATAGCAACCATACTTGAAAAAATAAAGAGAACAGAAATTTAGCATCAAACACAAACACCAAAATGATGGAGCAATTCCAAAAACTAGATGGAACCTAGTTGGGGAAGTTAAACAGAAAACTAACTCATTGCAAGTGGTCACACAAGTCACACAAAAAAAAGGTACAAAACCAATTCCTATCCAGTCTTCTGATGACACCAACTAGGATACAACATCAACAAAACCATCACGAGATAACACACGTTGCTGCAAATTAATATATGTACTGCAATTTTACACTGCTTATCAGCCATGCTACGGTGTTTTTCTCTGACAACGAAACAGCAGCCGCAAAAACCATCAGCCGAACAGGAATCCCAGGCCTGGGTAACTGCCGTACTCGAATTCTGGTGCATGTTAACCAGGCCGCGAGTTTTAACAAACTATTACTTCCAATTCACACCATAGTATGAAAACACGCACAATTCATTCCACAACAATCTACTCACGTTCCGCACCGAACCAAAAAAAAAAAGGCACCAGATGGTACGGCGAGATCAAGCTCTGCCGCAGCTAGGCAAGCGAAATCGAGGGGTAAATCCGAGATGAAGAGGGGGATGATACATACGGATCTCGGAGAAGAAGAGCAGGAGGATGGCGAGGGAGGAGAGGATGGTGATGAGGCCGCCGGAGAGGGTGCGGCTGTAGAAGTCCTCGTTCACTTTCGGGTAGGCATCCAGGTTCCGCAGCTTGCTCCAGAGCTCCATCACTTCAGCTCACCGCCGGCGAGACCGCCGGAGCCCTGGGACGAGGAGGAGATCTACGGCGTGGCCGTGGGCCGTGGCCGCCGCGAGAAATGGGAAGGGTATATCTGGACTTTGTCGGAGCGAAGTGGACTAATCGGCGATTTTGTTTGGGTCCGCCATCCGTGTTGGGCTGTATGGCCCACTAGAAGGTGTAATGGGACAAGAGGGAAGAATTGCTCCCAATCTAGGTTTTTTTTTAAGAATAGAAAAAATCCATCTCAAGACTTCTCAGTCCCATCTCCCAATCTTTTGGCACTTAGAAAAAATTATCGAACACGCGCATAGGAAAGAATAAAGAGTATAAAAGAGTTTTGCAAGGGTTTAAGAGGTACGGGGTTTCGTATGGATGTTGTAAAAGTAGAACGGGATGTTGCATATGTTTCAATGATTTACACTTATGTTGCGAATGTTTGTTTCCAATGTTTCATATGTTTTTTCAGACATATGTTGCAAATGTGTTTATCTAGATGTTGCATATGTTTTACACATATGTTGCAAGTGTTTTATGTGGATGTTGCGTATGTGTTGCAATGGTTTTCAATTGTTTCATGTGTTTGTTGTAAGGTTTTCAGATACATGTTTCAAATGTTTCATCTGTCTTCACACGTATGTTGCAAGTGTTGTATTTGGATGTCTCAAAAGTAGATTGGGTGTTGTATCTCCCTCCTCGCCTTCTGCAGCCTTGCATCCTTCTTAGACTGGGGAGGGGCCGCGCCGGGGGATGACGGCGGAACATGAGCGCACGCTCTCCCCTTCCGTTACGGGCATGTAGCACTTCGGTTTATTTTTTCTGTTACACAGGGATGCGTAGATGGGATGCTCCTGTTGATGGGCCTAGGACTAGGAGCTAGGCCACGGTTCGGTTGGCTAGGACTGGGAGTTGCGTCCCGACGCACTGCTGGCGCCAGACGTCCGGGTGCTAGTACCTCCGATTAGCTAAAACGTTTTTTTCCTTTTCTCGAACGACGAACATGAGCCATTGGATGATGATCTAACGGCTAAAGATCATGGTGCACTGTTTGTCTTCCGCAGCTCACCACTTCATAGCCTGACCCGCTACCAACCTCACCCGCCGCCCCGGCCAGTGGCTCCCGCTCCGCCGGCCGTGCCGCCCACCAACCATCACAGTTGCGCCCGACCCCGCCCTCCCCTAATCCCAATCCCATGACCACGCCATCGAGCCCTCGCCCTCGCGCGCCAGCACTTACCATCTGGGTGTCCTACCCCGCCCTCTCACGACTCCCTGCCACCTCGCTCGCCACCGCCGTCTGTTCACCCGGCCACCCCCGGACCCCTCCCTTCTAAGGTCGCTGGAGATCCTGGAAAATCAAAACTCTAACCCTGCCATCGCCGCCTCGTCCATCCACTACCGCACCGAAGAGTAGGAAGACACATGTAGGAAGAGGGAATGAGTCACTTGAAAGTCGCCTATAATTTCAGCCAACTGGAATGTAGGACGTGTGAGGAAATATCCACCGCCAGATTTGGGGCATATTAAAACCAAGACTACTATGGACTAATGAAAGGAAATATCTTCATTCAAATGAGATGTTTTTTATAGGATTGGAGAGTAGAATGAATGTAGTGGGTTCCGAAATTATAATTGATTGTGTTTTACCATCGGGTTAGTAACTCGGTGACTCGGGGTGTTGGGGTTGGGCTGAACCGAGCCCAGCAACGGGGTTTTGTTGCTACTTATTATGAGGAACTTATATATGCATACAGAAGGATCAAGAACACAATCCTCCTTCTCAAAAGAATTAAGACACCTTTGCAGTTACGATAATGATACTGTGTGGGCGTCCGTCCTGTCCGGACGGACCCGCACACGGAACACAAACCTCACTTCTCCGCACCTTCCTGAACCAAACCACGCAGCGCGTTCCACACCCCCGTCGCCTTCGGCCCTTCGCCCTCGCCTTGACTCAGAGAACTCCCCTCCGTCTCAGCTCACTAGTCACAACAACAGCCGCCCCTTCCAGCCTCCATCGGCTAGCGCTCGCCGCCCCCTTCCTTCGCACCTCGCCACCGGCCACTGCTGCACCGGTCACCCCCTTCATTCACAGCTCCATCGCATCGCACCCACTTGGCCTCAACCGGCTAGTTCCGCATCGCGCCTCCACCAAATGGGCGCCTCGGGCCACGACCTCCACCGGAGACGAGGACGACGGCGGTGGCTCCAACGAGGTAGGTCGGTCCTTCTCTAGATCTGAGCCCTCCTCCTCCTCCTTCTCTGGATCTGAGCCCTCCTCCTCCTCTTCTGGATTTGAGGGACGTGGCGGTGGCTAGGGTTCCGGCAAGCTCTGGGGTTCTATTCCCTCCTCCCCCCCCCCCCTCGGCGAGCTCGAAGGTGATGGGCCAGGGGTTGTTTTGCATGTGTTCCTCCCGTGTTGCAATGGGATTTTTGGGTCGTTGCAACAGATGATTTTCGAATGTTGCAATGGGATTTTTGGGTCTTTGCAACATATATTTTTGCGATGTTGCGGTACTACTACTTGAGATGTTGCAGTACATAATTTTCGATGTTGCACCACATAATTTTCGATGTTGCACTACATATTTTTTCAATGTTGCAGTACATATTTTTTCGATGTTGCAGTAAATATTTTTTGATGTTGCAGTACATATTTTTTGTTGTTGCAGTACATTTTTTTTATGTTGCACCGCATGTTTTCAATGTTGCACTACATATTTTTGCGATGTTGCAGTGTTTATATCTCGATGTTGTAGTACATAGTTTTTTCATATATGTTGCAATGTTGCACTTGAAGTGTTTCATGCCCTTTTGAGATGGGAGCGTGGTGGGGGAACGATGTGCGTTGGGGAACTGGGGATAGGGGCGCGGTGGGGAACAGAGGACAGGGCGAGTTCCATTACGCGGGGGCGGGCGGGCTTTGGGAAGGGACCGCCGTCTGGACGCACTTGCACGCCGGACGTCCGGGCGCTAGAATCGTCGTTGCGGTTATGCTTCAAACAGACTCCATTAGTCCATTCCAACTTCAAATCCAAAAGCATCCATAGCAGCAGCACCACCATGAGAGCCAGCGCTTCACTCTCCCAACTCCACAGCTTCCACAAACCAAATAGGCCCTGACGCATGTCTACTTATTATTACAGTTCAAGTTTTGATGCTGCTCTATGTCGTCTCTCTATTTATAATCACAACTCATCACCTCCCTATTTATGTAATTATAATTACAGCAGTCCAAAAACCCATTATAATGGTTTGTTTGGATGCACTCATATCTAACTCAATTCACGTGGGTTAAAGTGGATTGTGTAGAAATTATACTAAATTTCACACTAATCCACTGTAACACATATATATTAAGATGGATACGGGTACATCTAAACAAGACCTAAAGCTCGTTGTAAGCTCTGCATAGATGAGAATAGTGAAGAAGAAAAAACTCATGTATTGATATAACCTCAGGATGAATGTACATCTTATATCCCCGCAACTTCGACTTCAATTATCACCACCTCACTTTACAACCGCAATTGAGCCGTATATTTTAGCATGTACTCTACACTCTACAATTTTGTTCCTAGGCTTATCTTGCAACTTAAAAAATGGTAAAAGTAATTTATGCCTATTAGACGGCATCTCTACATGACTAGTTATGTTCTGTGCCAGAAATTAAATCCGCTGGTCTGCCTGTGCCTTCTCATACCTCTCCTTCGCCTTATTAATATCCTCTTTGAGCTCCATGTATTTCTGCAATGAAATATTAGAGAACATTTCAAGCTTCCCTAGAAATATCTCCAAACTTGATTGTAAATCCATAGGGGGGTCACTTCTTTGTACTTCCCCCATCTCCCCGTTTGATCTTCCACTATGGGACAACGATAAGAATCGCTTTGAACCACCCCATTGCTTCTCCTGATGTGGCACATAACGGTTTATATGAGCAGCAAGGTCTTTAACAGCATCCTCCAAATCCGTTGGTAAATCATCCAACAAATTTATCCAGCTCTCACAGGTTTTAAATATGGGCGCAACAGCATACTTTGTTATTGGATCAGCTTCGACCTTCTTTTTCCTGGAACTCTTCCTCTTCTTTTGTAGTGACTTCACACACTTGAGTAGCCATGAATTTAGGCTCTGCAAATATGCTTTGTGGGATGCTATCCATTTCTGAAAGTTTGAACATAATGTGTTCAGCTCAACCTGAAGGAGTAGAGTTGCTTGGAACTGTGATTCTGACCGAATTGAAGCCTTCAAGTTGCCAGTGTTGGATACTAGTTTAATGATATCATGTTGATGCCGGTGACACTCAAGCATTGTTGCCCACATGCGAGTCAAACTGCAAATACAACAAATATTGTATTTGTTCAATACAGATATCACAAAAAAGATTATGAAAAGTGCATTGCCAGAGTGCACAGCAAATAACCAGAGTTTTGTTACATCCTACGGCAGAGTAATTTTTTTTTTTGAAACAAACGGCAGGAGCTCTGCCTTTCAATTAAGACGAAAAAGAAGTTACATGTATACAGTACCCGCGGTGCTACAGGACGCGCGGGTACTGTTTGCGCCGGCTGTTATGCGACGGCTGGGGCTGCGAGGGAGAGAAGAGGCCGGCCGGGGGCCTTTGCCCACGGCCGAGGAAGAGGGAACGGATTTCCTTCTTAATTCTTGCTTGATTAGATTGATACATCCCCTCTCCTTATATAGAGAGGTTTACTTAACTCCCAAGGAAGGCTTACTTGATCCCTAAGTAAGCGACCCTTATCTCTAATTAACCCTAACACTAATGGGCTATACAGCCAGCCCAGGCCCAATAGGCTCCTGACGTACTCTAACAACAAGAAAGGGTAGCCAAACTGTAACAACAAGAAAGGGTAGCCAAACTGTGATGCCTACAACAGGACACCTGAAAGGCAAACCCACCCTCGCGACGGGGCAAAGCACAAAACTACCATGAGTCATCGTTGCCGAGCATGGTTGCATAGCATCCAACAGCTCCGATTTCCCATGGCAGACCCAGACGAACCACCCTAACGATGCCAGGCAGACGGGCCAGAAGCAAGAGTCCGCTACATCCTATGACAGAGTTCATAAGCTAAAAGAAATTTTGGCATTGCTGCATCATAAACAGAAAGTAATTAACAATCAACCATGTAATTCCATAACTAGTAAAGATAGGACAATGACATCAGGACCTGGCCAGACTGGCAAAGTTCATCCAGGCCTTAGTTACTTATATGATTTATTATGGTGAGACCTGAAAAACACCAGGACCAGGCCAGAGCTGGGCCCAGTTTCATTCAGGCTACCTAATGAGGCTTCCCATTTATTTGATGATCCCATGTTAGCATAAGTGCCTTAATCAGTTCGAAACAAACCACAATCCTGCCTGGGCCAAAACCATATTCAGGACTACATTAAAATGCCAATTGGATTGAACTGAAGGGATAAATATACCTTCCAATTAATTCCTCTAGCTGTGGTTGAAGCTCTTTGTCCCTTAGATCCTCTATGTTCTTTGAAATCATGTCGATTCTCTGAATGGCCACTAAAATTCTGGAGTGCAAATCCTTCACAACAGCACGGGTTTTGTCGATACTCATTTGGCTTTCTCCTCTTGATTCCTGGTGTCTTAGCTGCCTACATTTATCATCATATTGCCTGCAAACTGCACTGCTTGCCTGAAGGAATAGGAATGGAGGAAAAAAACTGTGAAATCAACATATTTTTCCCATGTACAACAAACGGTATATGGTTCCACAAGGTACATCAATTATATTATTGTAACAGGATAAAATTAAGTTAAACGTTTGTTTAAGCATTTCACTATAGGATAAATGGGTAATACCCCCCTTCCCCAGACCCCGCACAGAGCGGGAGCTCTTTGCACTGGGTACGCCCTTTATAAATGGGTAATACCCACTATATAGTCATGTGAAGTTACAGCGCAACCGCAGCCCTCTACGCAACCATATCATAGTGTGGCAGAACCTCAGTACAAATACATTTTGGGTTTTAGTATGATCTATTCGTTCCATCTTCTAGTCATCTTTGATATGGAATTTTTACAAGAATTGATATCAGAGCAGAAAAAAAAATGCTTTGCAAGATAAGCTAATATTCTTCAGAGTTGCATAATTTCATAAATGAAGCAAGCCAATCCTGCTATATATCCTCACACAGGATAGAAGTCATAAAACAGGTAACAGAAAAAAAGAGAATTTTACCTTGACTTCATCATAAAGCTTTCTCTCCCATGCATACAGCCTGTCCAGTGTGGAGGCATGACTGCCAGAATTCATGTATACACCACCAAAGATATTTCCAGTGAGACCATCAGTGTCTTCCTTTGATGTTGTCCCAAGAGGATTTCTGGATGATGAAGAAAGTGAAGACATTGATCTATGCCAGGTAAGGTACTGCACTTCAGCCTGAGGAGGAGCTGCATCACAGCATGAGATATTTTTAAGTCATGGTGGACGATAATAAAAGCGCTACTAAGCCTGATCGGTACCGATTGCTGAGGCTGCAGTTGCCGCAAGTCTCTGCTACAGTAACACAACAGCTGCAGCCGCAACAATGACTACCAAGCATCTCAACTACTCATGGCGAAAGGTATAGGCTAACACACTACCTCCAAATTTGCATTAGCTACTTAGCTATTTCAACTTCAACCATACTATACTACAGTACAAAAAGTGACCACACAGCAATGAGAATACTAGTGTCATTTCCAAAACTGCTTCCAACATCTAATTATATGATACAACTACACAACTAACATATTATTACAATCCATGGCCAAAGTTATATTCTCCATAAGTACCAAAAATAAGTGGAACTAAACAAAAATAGCATAGGATCAGACTAACAATACATTGTGCTACAATCATTTATAGGAACTTTGTGTCGTCTGAGGGGAAAAGGAACAAAATGTAGTAGTTACAAGTTAAAGAGTAAAATAACTTACGTTGAGGAACAGGGACTTCCTCTCTGCAACAAGCAAATAATGTTGCAAAAAAACCTGATGCTGTTGATCCTGGCGCTGCACCAAAGTATAAAGATAACTCCAATAGTAAGTACAATAGAATATATCTATAGATGGAGTGACAAAAAATAATGGCCGCTAGATGAAGCTACAGCAATGCTAACAAATAAACAGGGAAATTTCATATCATGATGTGTACGCAGCCCAAAACCTTTCTACTTTCCATCTTTCTTTTTGAAGAAAAACTCCAATGTGTGAGTTATGGAACAGTAATGTAAATCTACTAAAATATAACCTTTTTCTTCTGGTAGTAAAGGCCGGAAATTGACTTTGTCTGCTTCAAGCATCCTTGGGACTTCTTTTCCAGAATCAGATGCCTTGATAAATAAGACCTCAATCTCCTTCATGCATGAGTTTAAGTCCCTCGCCACATTCTTTACGTCACGTAAAGGTTCCTTGAATTTCCCGTTCACTGGAAACGCAGCAGTTGAAGTTGAGGTTTCTTTCAGAGGACTTGTAACAGGGGTTTCGTCACTTTCATACATGCTAATGTCCAGTACCCTCGTGTCATCTTTTGGTTTTTCAGCATGAGAATCAACTCCTGTGTGAGCTTTTATTTTTTCAGTCTGAGCATCGATTGCCATGTTATCTTTTGGTCTTTCAGTCTGAGGATCAACTGCTGGGTCATCTTTTGGTCTTTCAGCCTGAGAATCAATTGTCTCTGAAGCTAAGTCATCTATAGGAAGCGGTGCGGGTGACTGACCTGTTGCAATATGTGCAACAGGCGTATCATTGCGATTCTTGAACATCCGCACTAAAGATTCAGATGTTGGATTGTCAAAATCATCTTCTGACAATGCAAGATCATCCTCTCCACCACTCATAGGAGGTTTCTCAACATCTTTGAGACCTTGAGGTTTCTCCTCTCCTAGGCGCCGCTTTAGATAATCAGGATAAGCAGGAGACTTCTCCAGTTCCTCCTCAAGCTCTGGGATTCCCTCTTTCTCCCGAAGACGCCTGATATCATCATCATTCTCAAAGTCATGACCAAGTTCCTTGTCATCATGGAATGAGATCTGACTCTCAACAGGTTGGAAAAGGCCAAAGTAGTCCCATGGTGGTGTTCCAGGAGGAGCTTCAAATGTTGAACTATCATCCAGGTCATGGATAGCTTGTCCACGCACAGGGGATGATGTTTGCAGAGTTGCGGTTACAGGTTCAAGCACCTTCTCCTTAACAGTTGTCACTGAATTACCCCCAGCTTTCATATGATTGACATGGAAACGTCCTGAAGATAATGGTGAGGGAACTGGAGAGAAAGAGTCACTAGCATGATGTGAAAGGGATGGAGATAGGTTCGTAGATTTCTGCATGATGGTAGGAGGCTCTGGAGTGGCAGATGTTGATGTGAACAGTGAGGAATCTGTTGGTACTTCAGGCTCTATGAATTTTCTGAGAGCAAATCCTGTGTGCCTGAGTGACTGAATATAAGCAAAATGAGCAGCTGCAAAAGCACATCTTCCGTCAAGAGCTTCTCTAACAAATCGCTTTCTTTCCTGGCACAAGACAAGAGCCTTGTCATCTTCGTTTTTTGATCGTGAACCCATTATAAAAATGCACCAGCCTCAATTACGAACAAAAGCCAAAGGTGCATGCAAAGTCATGCTATGCACTGCAGATCAATGCTAGTGTTGAGGGAAGCTGTTCCGTAGGGAAGACGCCAAAGTGGTATCAACTTTGTGCCTGCAATCAAGTATTCAAGAATTTTGCTATCAGATAATATCCCAGAGTTCAGTGAAGCTGGCATGAAAGAAAATTAAGTTGATGTTTCATCAGCAACTCTGTATACCCACTGGAGTCCATTTAGCATGTGGTAAAAATTAGCTTCCATGTGTAGTGCACAAACTGATCACATCAATTTTTAAAAAAGAAAACACTATAATCTGCAGCAGAAAAAAAGGAAGTGCAATGGCAAAGAGTGGAAGAGCCATTACCATATCAAAAGTATCCTGCACAGCTCAGATCATAAATTCTAGGTTCCACAATGGCTACTGGCTTATAATGCACCCATGCTTAAAAAGAAATTTTGGAAGGTGAAACCCAAGCAACGGAAAACCGCTTTTCAGACCATACCATATGTAACGGAAAATTGACTAAATAGGCAGCTACTGAAAACAAATCAAACCAAACAACTAGATGTTCCATTTATGGAAATTTCTTTTTTTTCCTCTAGAATCCTCAAGGACAATTATATCGGCACATAGACAGAATAACTTCCTTAAGTTATCGCAAACTTGAAACGCAATCCACGGAGAACCAAAAGCTAATATACGACAATAATCCAATCCACCACACAAATCTATGGTACGCCAAGTGTACACACTCCAATCTCGGCATGCCACTAATAGCACCGCGCTTTGTCGTACTCGGGAATCTTTAATGTGTCATCCGAATCCTTCGGTAGCAACGGCCGAATCTGAACCGAGATAATTCTAGGCATGTCAATTCTCCGACAAGCGTTGCAGAAACCAACCGCCAGAGATTCGGACAGCACAAGCTGGAACCAGACCAAGGGCGGTGCCGGTGATTAGGTACATGCCTAGAACCATAGCTGCGGGTGCTCTATCAGCCATCGAAATGGTGAGCAAAAGTAAAACTGATTCAGTGACCGCAGTGCCCACCACACAATTACGCAAATTCCTCGCACACGGAACGAATCATCCACCCCACTCTCCATTGATACCCTAACAGAACGTCCGGCTCGTACCCCTGACTGGACTCCTTAGTACTAACCAGTACCAAAATCAGAAAACGAAGAACTAAGCCATCAACGCATACTACCAGCACAAACGGAAAGCTGAAAGATCCGACCAACATGAACCCAACTCGTGCCCCCAAATCGCCCGCCTCCGCGCACCACAATTCGCCTAGAAACGCAGAACAACCGCCCAACGACATCAATCCTTGGAGAGTCCGAGAGAGAATCATCACCTCGCTGGACCCGCGGCTCTAGGGCTTGACGCGGGAGTCCGAGTGTACTCGGCGCGGGATTCCGGCGTCTGGGCTGACGAGGATCGCTGCCGGCCGGCCGTCTCGTGGAGGAGGGGTGGCGACCGAAGAGGGAAGGAGAGAAGAGTTGCCTGTAGGGAGGAGAAGCTTCGAAGACGGTGGTGGGCACTGCTGGGCAGGGTGCGGTGCCGACTGACGACGATGATGATGATGGCTGCGAACACCAGCGGAAGGATGCAGATGGATGGACTGGAACGGATGCGTGTGGGCGTGTGGGCGTGGGGATTCGTGTCGCTGCAGTGCAGCCGAGCCAGGTTGGAGATACGGTCACTGCCCCGCGGGTCCCACCGTCCAGTCCACAGGGTGTCCTGTTGGCGTGTCTTCGTCTCTTCCCCGTTCTTCTCGCGTGTTTTCTTCTGGGTGTGGGCTGCCATTTGCGCCCCACCAGCACTTGGGGGGACTATGGGGCTCGCGTGATCTCTCTGGCTCGTCACGTTTCAGATTTGTTGGGGTCGGCGCGTGTGCCTCGGCAGCGAGCGTCCCGTTCGTTTGGCTTATAAACCATACTTTTTTAGCTAATAAATAGTATTTTTTTTCCCATGAAATCGCCTTTGAGATCTCGGCGGTGACTGTGCGCCGCCGTGCGCGGTTCACGTACCGTTGCCGGGTCGACGGACTCATCCCACTTGTGTACGTACGGCGGGTACGCGTCACTCGGTTAAACAAAGTGCACCGATCTTCGTCGGGTTACGGTATCCACCGATGCCGACTCTGCTGTAGTGCAACAGTGAGAGCACCGACTCACATGGGGATGGGCTGCGTCACGTGTGCGCGCTCGTGGTAAAGCGAACAAATATATGGCGGTTGGTGTGTTCGCCTACGTGGATTCTACAAAATTGACAGGCCCGCTCGGATGAATGTCGAAGCTTTGGCGCCCGTTCCCGTCTGACCGCGATAGTTGTTTACATCATCTTGATGGCTAATCCACGATTATTATGGATTTGGAACTTGGAAGACGTCCCTGCTGCTGATTCGGACACCGCACGATGATCATGGTGTGACTTTTGCCACCCTGTGTCCTTTACTGCTGTTCTAGACCCACGCGCGGCACGATATCTTCCTCGGGCAGCAAACGCAATTCTGATAAAAATAAGATGTTTCAGCTTGTTTCAGCTTATTCTCTCTCGCATAACACTATTAAATTATCAAAATCAGTTGAGCTACAGTGACCAAGTGTACCAGCCGAGCACCTGCTATATGTTTTTCCCTAGTGGCTTCAGTCGGCAGTAAACAAAACAAATCAAATCAAACTGTAATTTGTCCCTTTGACGAGTCCTTCTTGACCTCCAAAGTCGTGTGCGATGTTACGTGTCCAAACAATCTCGCCTTGCATCATGGCACCCACGAACAGGTTCGTCTCGACAACCAAACAGTCGCCTAGTCGCGGTGAGGGAAGAGGCGAGCTACAAGGGACCAAAACCAACCGAGGCGCGATCACCACCAATTGACCGTGCGCGCGCGTGCGATCGCCGATCGCGCAACAACAACCGACGGGCGGCGGCGCGTTCGCTCGTCGCGTACCGGGACGGGCGATCCATTAATGTGGAGCGACCCGTTTTGTCTCGCCAAGGCCGCCGACCGTAGCAGCAGCACACTAGCGCCGATGGCGACGGCGCACCTGAAAGCTACGCATGGCTATTGGCTACAGGAAGGATATCGGGTATTATTATGGACCGATTGGTGCACGACCAGTCGAGAATCGAGATGGAGGGTGTCACGGAGCTAGCCACGCAAGATCCTCCCAAGCTGGATGCGGAAAGGGACGGCGCAGTATTATTTGAGCCGCTTTTCGTCCCCAAAAGCTCCTTTTTCTCATAGCATAGGGGAACGAACGTACGGGTCGTTGGCGTCGCTGGCTCGCTGCTGCGGATGCGTTTTACCCGCAGTGCTTTCCTTCCCCTTCCCCTGCGTGCCTTGCGTTCGTGGTTGGTTTCTGGGTGGCGTCCGGTGCACGCGGAGGCGGAGCTGCGTGCACGGGAACGTGATGTGGGAGGGGGAAGCTAGACGGCGGCGATGTAGGGGAAATGTTGTTTGGCTGAATGAGTGATGGCAGTTGCAGTGCTGCGCGTATAAATAACTTTCTCCAGAGCGGAATTGGTACGCCCGGCTGATTTTAGATTTCTCTTCACCGCGATCGAAGAACTAGCTCCCATCACCGGCTCACCGCAACCGCGATGATCAGTGCGACCTGATCGTCGGCGCACCGTTAAGATACAGCCACCTCTGTTCATCGCGCGTTGCTCTTATGTCACTTAGTTCCAAAAAATGAAATAACTGTTCAAAAATGCTGCCCTTTTGTGCCTGTGTTTCCGTTAGGACTTAGGACACGTCGATTGTATAGATGGAATCATGCTAGTGTTCTTTTACCACGACATTCTGGTCCAGGACGTATACTGAAATTTCTTTTACCACGACATTCGGACCCAACTCCGCCACCCGAGTGCTCGACGTACCAGCGCCAATGCTACTACGTATACGCACAGAAGTGTTTGGAGTCAGCGGAACCATGTGGAGCTGTGAAGTCACAAAAAAAAAGACATGTGGACCTGTGGTCTTCTGGGCGACGACCCCGCAGATGGCAATGCATCCTTCGGCGGCCAGACGGCCACCGATCGAAATCGGAAAAAGTTTGGCCTGCTTTTCAAATGCGAGGAACCACGTCACACTAACTCCCGTTGGAAAAAGCAAAGGCGTGTATTCTCCTCTAACCTACTGTAGCACGCACGTACGGCTGGCTGGGGCCCGAGGGAGAAAACAAAAAGGTCATGTGGTCGCCACTTGAGAAATGTACCAGCAGCTGTGTCATGCTGAGCTGGAGCATGGAATCGAGATCTTGCCCGGCAACAAGAAAACCGCAACTGGAATGGACGTCCACTTCAGGGTCTGTACCCACCCCTGTCGAAACCAGTGAAAGAAAAGTCTTTTTAGCCCGTGTTCGGCTGGGGCGGGCTGGCAGGGTGGGCTAATGAAGCTAGCAGTATTTTTCTCTTATATAAATGAATCAGCAATGATATGAACCAACCAACTGAACAGGCTGTACGTGGACAAAGACCTAGCTTGTCCAACGCACCAACATGGCATACTGATCCAACTCCACCTTGGCCCTGGGTATCATCAGCCTGTTCGATTGGCTGGTTCGTATCGTTGTTGGTTCGTGAAAAAGTACTGCTAGCTGGTTTGTGTGAGAAAAAAATATTATTTTAGCTAGAAATTTATGATCATTTACACAAACGAATAGGCTGCATGTCATCTGGGCTAGTGGTCTCGCAGAGCAGAGACACCTAGTCTTACGAAAAGCTAAGGACAACACTAAAGCGAGCCTTGGAGCGTGAGAGTAGTTCCTTAGTGGTGGTGACACAGCATAGGCTAAAACAAAAGATAGAAAATAGATACGTGGTCTCAATGTAACATAGGCCCCGTTCGCTGGTCTGAACTTTGGCTGAAACTGGCTGAAAAACACTGTTCCGGCTGAATTGTTGTGAGAGAAAAACACTGTTCCGCCTAAAAAAACAAGTCGAACAAACCAAATTTAAGACAAGCGAACGGGGCCATAATATATTAACAGAAATGCTATATAATATATATGTGTTTTAGTGGAAAAATACATGAATTTTCTTTTCACAGGTGTTGCGCACGGCGCGCTGTCGGCGGGAGTGGTCGTTGTGCTGCGCCCGATGACGAATTGACGATGACGGGGTGAGCTGTTGCCCGCTAGGCTGCTATCCCTATCTTGACGGGACGATGATGCGTGCACCGGCAAAAAAGGGCAAACAAGGGCAAAAAGGCTGCGTAGCTGGGCAGGCATATATACAGTGCTACTGTACATGCTCTTGAAGCGCGCGCGTAGATTTGTTCTCTTGTTCTTGCATGGAAAAAATTATTTCTGGTGATACGTGGATCTGTGATTTTGTAATTTGTGATTGTCTGGAGATAAAAGAAGGTCGGAGGCTGGAGGTAGAAGAAGAAAAACTATTGGATCTTAATTCTATGGTGCAAAAAAATTCATGTGTTGAAGCTACATAAGATACATAGTTATTAGGTAGACAGACTCTATGTTAATATACAATTGAAGTTTGAGGCTGCTTTTTTACTACTCGCGTTGGAAGATGAACTGCCTCGGTATGCTACTCCATCGATGTGGCATTTCTTTTGCTTGAAACCACTGTAGAACGCCCGTCTCTATTGGCCCCCTGTCCTTATCCTACTGACGAAACTCGCAGCGGAACACCCGTGATTAGACTTGGGAGGTGTTTGTTGGACGAAATGACTGGTTTTAGATGAAGCAACACACCATGAGTTCATTCTTTAATATTTGGTAGAATAATTATATTTGTCGTCACTATTCTAGTTATTATTTACTAATAATAGATCGATCAATTCCATTGTACAAACCAAACAAAAAGATAACAAATGAGTAGGTTCATCAAAGCACGACACAAATATAGCGTTGGTGCTCCGAACAATTGATTGTGATAGTATTGGTGCTCCGGACAATTGATTGTGAGAGGTTTTGTGCTCACCCCACTAGATAAAGCGTGGAGCAACTATAGTAGAAATGAGGCGTGGAGTGGTTCATTTGTTCTATTCGTCCTGAAGGTCAAGTGAAGACTTGATAGAAAAGCGATGAGCACTGAATCAACCTCAACATAGATTAGAGGCGATTGGCAAGCTATTAATGCTATGGGAAAAAAGTTTTTTGTCTCCATTGTGGTTATCTCTTGCACTCAAGTTTCATTCAAGTTCTTACTTTGTGTTGTTTATTTTCCTAGATTTGAATTGTTGCTTGTCATCCTAGCTTGCAAAAATCCACCTAGCTTAGTGAAAGTAGTATACTAGAACTCTTCTGTGTTACTAATTAAAGTTGTCTAATATTATGACTTCTAGTGGTCATCGTCGACTCAATCTCTCTTTAGTCAAAACCTTTGATCCTACAACTTACTTGGGTTAGAAATGCATGTTACATTCGTATTTACATGAGTGATGCTTGTCTTTGACAATTGTTTATTTTCGTAATATTTTTAAAATTCTTCAAATTAATATATGAAATTTTGCAAGTACCTTTTTAATATCTACACATGTGACTTGCATATTTCCAAACTCAACGGTTCAAAAGTTATTAATATTGTACTTTAAACAACATACTTTTGCGAGGGAATCCCGAGGTTGTACTATTCATGGGTTGTTCACAAACTAATTATTGTGTTAATGGTGACTAGATGCACGGGGCTTTTATTTTGGACAAACTTGATATGACATCGATGTTTAGTTTATCCTACGGAAGTCTTCCTGATTGCGTAATAGTTTTTAAACAAAAAACCTTTCTCCAGAAGCAAGCCACCTGACCAGATGCATGGGATTTTTTTTTCTGGAACAGCAAATGCTAATCAACGAACATCTTGTTAATATGTTATTTTCAGTCTTTCTCGAGGGGGCGCTTTACGGCCGGCAACATTCTTGTACAGCTCATTGCGTGGGCGGGCAACACGCCAAAAGATAGAAAGTCGAACAGTTGGTTTTCACTTTTCAGATTGGGTCACTGCCTCACTCGGAATATTTCACACCCCCTCACCTCAAGTCACGATTCGCAACGTCCTTTTCTCCTTTGGCCCGTTCTCGTGTCCTCGAACCCGATTCGATCCACTTCTTTTTTCATTCGAAACAGTATTTCTCTGTTAGGAACGTAGATTCGTACCTCTGTGTAACCCGTAGAGGTGGGAAGACTCCTCACCTTCTCTGTTCAGCGCATCGACAAGCGTAGACGCCAATGCCGTCGGTTCAATAGGCGTCCAGCGCCGTGGAGATGATCACCAGCGGCCCGGTGAAGATACAGTGACGCTGTGGTGACCGTAGTGGTACTGCCTTGGTCCGGTGGTGGCCCTACAGAGGTGCGACAGCGGTGGTGGAGGACATCCCGTCGCTGGCAGCACTCTTTAGGATCGGTTTAGGGTATTCTCTGTAGGTGGGTGGCAGCTCCGTTCAACCTCGTTATCCAAGCCCTCATCCACACCTTTCTTTTATGTGTGCTGTACGACAGGGGTCCACCAACCAGATTAGGGTTGGGCTCCCCCGATCAGGGAGCCGAGGCAAGGGCCCAATAGGCCGTTGGGCCTATTGGTGGAGATCAACTAACGTTCTCCCCCTTGATTTCATTCAATCTTTCACTTTCATATCATTTACTTTTGTTCATTCCATTACAGATTAGCTCATAGAGCATGTCTCATCGTCACGGTCCATTGCCGATAGACTTAGCAGCTACAACTCACTACTCTGTTCTGAAATAGATACTTATCTTTGGGTCTTCTTTTGTCCAGAAATTTTAGGCTTTCCCTTAAACTCATGCTAGCTACATGTTCTCTGAACACCATGTTCTCTGAACATGTTGGGTGGTAAGCCTTTTGTAAGTGGATCCGCGAGCATCCTTTCTGTACTTATATGCTCAAAACTTATGACTTGATCCCGAACTTTATCTTTCACAACACAATACTCTATGTCAATGTGTTTGATAGCACCACTTGACTTATGTTGTGAGCATCCTGTACTGCTAGATTATAATCGCAGTATTACTTTAGTGGTCTATAGATGTCGTCAACCACCTTCAAACCGGGTATGAACTTCATTAGTTAGTTCACCTGCCCGTTGTCTCATAACACGCTACAAACTGTCATACATTATGGACGATGTACTGACGGTTCGCATTGAGCTTTTCTATGAAATAGCTCCCATTTGCGAGATGATAGAAAATCCACGTCTGGATATGCATTCACTCTCGCATAATCAGAATTTGAATATCCCACCATATGGAGTGAATTAAATCTTCTATATGTCATCATGAGGCCTTTCGTTCCTTGCAAATAATGCAAGACTTTCTTCACTAATTTCAGTGTTCTATTCCAGAATTGCTCTGGAATCTGCCAAGTAAAACCTGGTAACAAATGCCAAATCAGGGGGCGTACATACTTGAGCATGTTGCAAGCTTCCGACAGCTGAAGCATATGGAACCACTTTCACTTTATCGATTGAGTTCATATTGGTTCCTGGGGCATTTAAAATCCCCATATTTATCGCCCTTGACTATAGGAGCAGGTGATGGACTACATTTATGCATACTGAATTTCTTTAAGATCTTTTACATATATGCCTTTTGTGACAGTCATTATACCATTTTTCTTCTATCTCGGTGAATCTCGATCCCTAGAACGAACGAGGCTTCGTCAAGATCTTTCATATCAAGTTTTGAGGACAAAACTTCTTTCTCCTGTAGTAGACTGACATCACTACTAGCAAATAAGATATCATCCACATACAGGACAAAGAAGATAAACTTCTCATTCTTAAACTTTGCATAGACATAATTGTCCTCTACATTATCTTTGAAAACTCAAAATTCTTTATTGATTGATCAAACTTCAAATACCACTGTCTTGAAGTTTACTTTAATCCATAAATGGATTTCTTTAGGCGGCATCCTATTCGTTCTTTTCCTTTCATGACAAAACCTCTCGGTTGTGTCATGTAAACATTTTCCTCCAAGTCTCCGTTGAGAAATGCCGTCTTTACATCCATCTGATATAATTCTCAATCGTACTGTGCCACTAATATCATTATGATTCTGAAGAAAACTTTACATGAGACTGAAGAAAAGGTCTCATTGTAATCAATCCCTTCTCTTTGCATAAAACCTTTTGCCACAAGTCACATTTTATATGTCTCTATATTCCCTTGAGAGTCATGTTTAGTCTTGTAGACCCATTTATAGCCTACTGTTTTGACTCCTTTAGGAATTATTTCCAAATTCCAAACTTTATTGACATTCATCGATTTCATTTCATCTTTCATGGCCTCAAGCCACTTTGATGAATGATCACTTCTCATGGCTTCTTTAAATAAGGTGGGATCATCCTCCATTTGAAATTCCTTAGTGTTATACACTTCATAATCAACAGAAATAACTGATTTTCTAACTTTTTGAGACCTTCTAGGGGGCCTTCACATTTGGCACATCTTCTGTTTAAGGCTGCTGTTGCTCCCCCTCATGTGTGGCAATAGGTTCTTATAGGATCCTAATAAATAGGTTCCTCATTTTCATTCGTTGTTGCCACAGTTAGAATAACAACAGGTGCTGATACCATAGTATCTTGCACTATCGGTACAGCGACAGCAGGTAGTGAGAACATTGGCTCATGAATCATTGGAGTGGGCACATACACTCGCTTTTTTTCAAGGTCAATTTCTCGAGCTACCATGCTCCCTCTCATCAATTCATCCTCTAGGAAGACAATGTGTCTTGTTTCCATAAACTTTGTATGTCTCTCTAGACAGTGGAAAACGAAAACCTTTTGACTTTTCTGTGTTGCCAATGAAATGGCACCTTACTGTTTTGGGATCTAACTTCTCAATGTTTGGGTTAAATACTTTAGCCCCAGCAGGGCTCCCCCACACACACGCAAGTGGTTTAGTGAGGGTACACTTTCTGTCCACAACTCATACGGTGTTTTAGGCACCGATTTACTTGGTATTCTTTTGAGAGTATGAATGGGGTTTTTAACGCCTCCATCCACAGGCTCAACTGTAAGGCAGAGTAACTTATCATACTGCCCACCATATCCATCAGGGTACGATTGATTCTTTTAGTTACTCTATTCTGCTGAGGTTCGCCCGGTGTAGAATACTGGGCTACTATGCTATTCTTTTAGGGTATGCTGACCGTAGTACTCCTCCACGGTCAGACCTGACTATCTTAATCTTTAATATCTTAAATTTATTCAACATATCTTTTCTTTCTTTGATTGGATAAATATAGCTATAATGGGAGTAATCATCTGTGAATGTTATGAACGAATCATAACCATCCACGCTCTTTACAGAAAAACTGACCACAGATGTCAGTGTGAATAATCTGTAAAATTCTTGTGCTTCGTTTATCATCTTTCTTTATATACTTTCCTTTTATGCATTCTCTGCATTGTTCTTAATCTGAGAGCTCTAATGGAGGAAGAATATCATTCTTAATTAGTCTTTCTATTCTCTCCCTTGAAATATGGTCTAAACGATAGTGCCATGATTTCGATGATGCATTGTGAGCTCTCTTATACCACCATTATCAGAGTGATTATCTGTCACCAGCTGCTTTATCAGCTGGATAGCACATGTCTTTGAAGAGCTAGTGAACTGACTCTTTATTCTATCGAGGTACTCGGTGACCGTGTCACAGTCTGAGATTGAGCCCACAATTACAAGCTCAATCATGTTCTTTATCATAGCCAAACTTTTTCTTATTGGTAGTGATTCATTTCCTATACCTAAGGAGTCATAGGATATCTTTTGGGATTCAAAATCTCTCTCTTTAGTTGCTCAAGTGGCATCATTCTCTTTTGTCTCCCTCACCGGTGCCACAAACTCAGTGGAACACGGTGAGGTGACTACCCAGTCCACCTTAGACAAGATAAAAACCAGGTCAAAACTTTTTTTAACATAAAAATAACACCATTTGCATGCCTTGATTCCAACGTTGATCAAAATTAAAACATATAATTATTCTTATACTCTAATTCTACATCACCGTTGGGCAGAAATAGAATTAATGCATAAATCATTAACATTATCAACTTTTCTTATACACTAATTCTACATCACCGTTGGGCAGAAGTAGAAATAATGCATAAATCATTAACATTATCAACTTTTCTTATACACTAATTCTACATCACCATTGGGCAGAAGTAGAAATAATGCATAAATCATTAACATTATCAACTTTTCTTATATACTAATTCTACATCACCGTTGGGCAGAAGTAGAATCAATGCATAAATCATTAAAATTACGATATTGTTATTAACAATGTTGGTCAGAAAATAACAACATCATAATCATATCAAAACTCTTTTTCTCCAATTAAATACCATATTGGTTCAAAATAACTAGAGAATCAACAATTTCTTTAGCAGCGGAAAAAATCTCTTTTTCTCCAATTAAATACCACATTGGTTCAAAATAATTGGAGAATCAACAACTTTACTTTGGCTGTGGAAAAATTCTCTTTTCCTTGAATTTTACCCACAGGAAAAATTGTATTTTCGATTTCCTTTAATCCATTAATCAATTTCCAGGAAATAAAGATTTACTGGAAAAACTTTTATTTTCTCCAGTTAAATATCACGTCGATTCAAAATCACTGGAGAATATACTTTTTCTTTAGCAGCGGAAAAATTTTCACTCAGTTTCTTGAATTTTACCCAACTTTTCTATTTTTTTGAGCCAATTTGCATTTTTCAATTTTCTGGAAAAAGAAAAAATGCAAAACTGGACTCAAACTTTACTGTTTCGGCCCAAAAACCGTAGAAACGGCTCGGCCCATTTCTTTCCGCGTGCGCAGGCCGCACCCAGGCCGCAACCTGGGCCTGGGCCGGCAAAGTCCCGCGTGCCTGCTCGCCCGCCTGGGCCGCTACTTGGCCCATTCAATCTCAGCCATCCATTCACATCCGACGGCCGAGCGCGCATCTCGCTCGTATAAAAGTCGACGCCGCGCGCCCGTGAGCAAAACCCTAGCTCATTCTTTCGGCTGCTTCCTCTCTCTTCTTCGCCGCTCTCTCCTCTCTCTACCTCAGCGCAGCGAGCACAACGAGCGATCGAGAGCGAGCGAAGGCGACCATGGCACCGCCGCCGGCCCCCTCGCCAGCGTGCGCGCTCCCCAGCGGGTGAGCGCGCCGCCGTCGAGCGGCCTGGCCGTGGTGACCCCTTGGCCGAGCCCGGCGAGCAGCGAGCCCGGCTCGGTCTTCTTCTCCCGCGCCGGCGAAGGGTTTTCCCGACGCCCGGCGAGGTTTTTCTGTTCTTTTCCCTTTCTTTTTCCCTTTTGGATTTGATTTGTATCTTCTTTCTTTTCTTTTTGCTTGTTCACCTGAAAAGGAGATCTAGGGTTAGGGTTCGGTTGAACCCGATCCGTGTTTTCTTTTTGTTTGATTCGAGATCGAGATGCTAGGGTTCTTCCTCGAGACTGATTCCTTCCCCTTCTTCCCCTTTTCCTTTCTCCGATTTGGATTGATCTCTGTTTTCCAAACCAAAGGTGGGGATTAGGGTTAGGGTTCGTGTGCCGACCCCTATTCTTTTCTTTCCTTCCTTTCTTTTCTTTGATTTCTTCTCTTTTGGATTCAAGATCGAGATGGGGATACTTTCTAGGTACTATTTCTCTTCCCCACTGAAGGCTTTTACGAGTTTAGGGTTCGTGAACCCCTTCTGTTTTTAGATCCGAAAGGAAGTGTTCGGTTCTTTTCTCTTCTTCTTCCCCGAGCTTTCTGCGCGGGTTAGGGTTAGGGTTCTTGAGATCCTTTTCCTCTTTCTTTACTTCTCTAATCCGAACACGGATCTGTTCTTTCTTGCCGCGCGCCGGCGAAGACGTCGGTGCGGCATGACCAGCAGTTAGTGACTTCCGACACCTTCGGTCTCTTTTCATTTTGTTTTACCCGGTTAGGGTTAGGGATACAGAGGCAACCAGGCTTTGATACCATTGTTATGAACGTAGATTCGTACCTCTGTGTAACCCGTAGAGGTGGGAAGGCTCCTCACCTTCTCTGTTCAGCGCATCGGCAAGCGTAGACGCCGATGCCGTCGGTGCAATAGGCGTCCAGCGCCGTGGAGACGATCACCAGCGGCCCGGTGAAGATACAGTGACGCCGTGGTGACCGTAGTGGTACTGCCTTGGTCCGGTGGTGGCCCTGTAGAGGTGCGACGGCGGTGGTGGAGGACATCCCGTCGCTGGCAGCACTCTTTAGGATCGGTTTAGGGTATTCTCTGTAGGTGGATGACGGCTCCGTTCAACCTCGTTATCCGAGCCCTCATCCCCACCTTCCTTTTATGTGTGCTGTGCGACAGGGGCCCACCAACCGGATTAGGGTTGGGCTCCCCGATCAGGGAGCCGAGGCAAGGGCCCAATAGGCTGTTGGGCCTATTGGTGGAGATCAACTAACATTTTCTTCTCATAAATTCCTCCAGATTCCTTCAGACCCCTTTAAAATTCCTCCAAGCGAACGAGACGTTTATTTCGTTCTTTTACATATTAATTTTTAGTTTCCCTCAAAAAAAAATATAGTAGTATGGTAAAGAATCCATGAAATGATGCCGACGAGTTGAACTTGCAACATCGATTTGCTATCTAAACAGAAGGATGATTTCCCTCAACCGTCCACGCCATGTATAATATGTTAGATTCTGTTTGGATTCCATGAGAATCCAATTATCCAAATGTGAGTGAAAGGGTGAACTAATATTAAGCGTCGTCCTAACAATTCACTAGACCACTAGCTAGTGGGTCAAGAAAGAGAGTGGGGAAGAAGAACGTGAGGAGAAAGAGAAATAAAGTAGGCAAGACATTAGTCAGGGATCCAAGAGCATGATTGGTTCTACGATGAGGAGAGCCTCACTCGCTCCTACAAGCTAGGCCAAGCTGGGACATGCCTATTACATGCAAGATCTTGATGTTTGGTTGACTAAATAAACACAAGATGAGCATATCAGTTGTTTGGTTGCCCGATGCATTTGCCTGCAAATGCACTGCTCTTCCTCACATGAGCCATGACACTAGTCCACCTGAGCCAGACAGGGATAACGAAACGAATCGCGTTCCACCTTGTTCCTTGAACTTATCGGCTATGGTATAATATTTTTCTCACACTAAAATAACATCAGCTGTAGAAACCATTAACCGAGCAGCTCGTTTCTTGGTGGCCTGGCTCCGCGAAGAGCTCAGCGATGCATGAACCAAATTGAAAATTCTTCCACATCCGGGGGCAGACCAGGCGCTCCAAACAGCTACGGCTAATTTGTAGTTGTAGCTAACTATTTGCTTTAGCTGATCCACGCAAGATTTTTTGTTTTACTTCCAGTTTTCCATGAAGAAGCAAAGCATATCAACGAAACTACACAAGCATGAATTCGAGTGTACGGCAGCACGATTGGTTCGCCGTGCGCATAAACTGGCTCTCTTGTCCTTGTCCAGGAGGCGAAAACAGCGCGCGCGCGACAGGGCCCCACGCGCGGTCGCCGTGCTTCTTGCTCTTTTGTCTGGGCCGTGTGCACGCGACGCGCCATGTCTACGCAGATCGCGACGCTCGTGGGCTGTCTCATCTGCGGCCGCTTCGGCGCGTTTGCCGTTGGGCCCGTGCCCAGCCAGGCCAGGCGCACTGCTGGCTGTTTTGAGAGCTCGTCGCCGTGAAGCCTGCGGAGCTGTCCGAGCAGTTCTTTGGTCTGTGTAGTGGGAGGGGGAGATGGCCCAGTTTCTCCAGGCCAGCATCCCAATATTGGATGGGCTGGTGTAGTTCGTCTCATTGTCCAACTGTGTTAGAATTGGGCCAAAGTACACTGCAGATTGGGCTAGCCATCTAGCGTTGGGAGGCTTCTTCGATGAAGTAAATGTGAGGTACGTTGACAGTTGATTCTATGGGTGTGTTTGCCAGGAATTCAAATTTTCTCGGAAAGCATTTCGAACCATGAATCAAAATTATTAGACCATTTGGCCGTAGGCTAGATTCTAACTCAAAAAGTGCCTTTACATAAAAAATCACATGAATGAAAATAAGCTTCAAAAAAGTTCAAACTTTTGTGGATGAAGAATAACTTAAATATATCCCATTTTAACTTATATATCATAAAAGCATTAACTAAAAAACAATGTGAAAAAAGAAGATCAGAATCACTGCGAAAACTAGGTTTTCACCATTTCACGTTCTTAGGCAGCACACTGTGAATCGTTCGAAACCATTCCGAACAGAGCCGTTTCGCTCCTATGTTCTTTGGCTCTTACACACTAATTATTCTCCTAAAAGACCCATCCGAAAAGAAGCAGCCTGTTCGGTTGGCTGGTTCATATCGTTGCTGGTTTATGAAGAAGTATTGCTGGCTGGTTTATGTGAGAGAAAAATATTGTTCCGGCTGGAAATTTACGATCGTTTACGACAAGCCACAGCCAAACGAACACGCTGAAGAACCGCCTGTTCTTTTAACATGTGGCCAGATCTTATCTTTAAAGTTACTCATTTCTTAGCAAACTCTTGCCAAATACCACCTTCCCTGCAAGATTTAAAAGCCACTCACTTAATTAGTCGGTATCTATTCTCTATATCAAGGTATCTTATTGCTTTTTAGACTGTTCGCTTCGTCGTATTTGGCTTATAAGCCATGACTTATCAGCCAACGAACAATATTTTTCTCTCACACTAAATCAGCAAACAGTACTTTCAGTCATGGCTTATAAGCCAAACCAGCTCAAACGAATTGGGCGTTTGTTGGTAGATAACATACCATTTTCACGAGTCTATGTTTTTTCTTTCCATTGATCGTATTAAAAAAAATCTTGATCCATACTATTCTAGTTTGTTTAGAACCAACCGCTCTAATTGGAACCTCAGAGAAAAAAAAAGCGCATAAACATAGGTAGGTTATGTAGGCAGAGTTCGAAAGCATTTACCTTTCTAAAGATCAGTCAGTGCTTTGAACTCGCAATCGTTCCTTGAATCTGAAATGCGAGAACGGAAAATGGCAAAGAAATCTGTGAACCGTGTCTTTTCATGAGCAGCTATAAAAAGCAGCATTGTATGCAAAGGAAGTCACACAAGGAAAGAATTCTCAAGTCCTTCCTTGTTACGCTACATGTGAAAGATGCAAAAGAACATTAGGAGTAATTCCTTCCTTCAAAATGGGGCTTTCTAATTAAGTTTATTTAAATCTTTTCTTATGAGGTGCATTTACAGTCTGTTCGGCAGCCTGTATTTGACTTATAAGCCTTGGCTTTTCAGCCAACGAACAATATTTTTCTCTCACACCAAATCAGCCAACAACACTTTCAGTCCTGACTTATAAGTCAATCCAACCGAAACGAAGAGACGGTTAATTTCTAAAGGACAACTTAAACAGTTGAAGCGAACTAGTAGTATATATATAGCAGTATACGTAATCCGTGATTAAACTCGAAACGTGGTGACGACTTGAGAGGTGCAGCAAGACACGCGGGAGGCACTTAGCGCTGGTCAGTGGTCACGTAGTACGTACAGTATATTATATTATTATCTCTAGGAATTCTGCACCTAAAACACAGGCAGCGGATCAGGCCACATCGTCCGTTAACCTACGAACCGTAGGATCCGAGGATCACGTTATATCCACCGTTTGATCGGAGCTATCACAGGTCCGTTGCCCGCTGAGGCTGAAAACCCGAACATTCGTGAATCGCCGGTCGTCGCTACCCGCTCGGGGCCGGGACCGGGCGAGGCCATCTGGATGGGCCGCAGGACAGGGCTATTGCGCCTGCGCGGCGCACGGGGCTGCGGCGCGGGGTCGCGGACGTGCTACTCCGCGGTGCGCCTGGCGGCGGCGCTGGGGTCGCAAGGCCGCGAATGGGCTACGTGGCGGCGCACATGGTTGCTCCATGGGGCCACGGTCGAGCGGCAGCTCACGGCGCTGCCCTCCTCGACCTTGCCTTCTGCACCCTCTCCGGCACCACGCTACCACCATCCAACCCACTCGTCCGACGGCTCGTCCCGTTCTCCTCACGACACCCCTCCTCCCCTACAGCGCCACGACCCTCTGGCTCTGCTCGCCGCCGCGATCACGAACCCCATTGCGCCACTTCGAGAAGCGTACTGCCCACAGGGGCACGGGGCAGCGGAAGAGCTGTGGCGCGTTGGCTGCGATACGGCTGCACGGGGGACGCGCGACAACACGCGGTGCAGCGGACGGGCAACGACGCACGGGCCCTACGGACGGGCAGGGCACACAACTGCCGGGAGAGCTGCGAGGTGAAGGACTAGCTCGCGTGAATGGATCCCGCGATGCACCATCTACGGCGCATATCAGCTCACTACCTCTCCTAGCTTCCGCAGCCGCAGCCGCTGAGGCGAGTGCAGCCCCCACAGTGATGAGCATCTGCTACACACGCGGTGGTGGGGTGGAAGAAGGGAGAGACGAACAGGAAGGAGCTCTGGAGGATGTCGTGCGTGCCATCTGCCACAGAGCTGGGTGACTGCTACTGCAAAATCTACGGGAAAGAAGAGGGTGGCACAGCTCGGGATGCGCCGTTGCCGCCGGTGACCACGGGCCAAAGTTCGTAGGTCATAATGGAGCAGGATAACTGGATAAGGTACACTGGGAGAACAATACTCTCATACCCCCTTCTCTGCTATTATTTGTTTGTTGTTAACTTCCTGCTAGTACAATAGAAATTACTAGCTTGCTACAACCGGTATCCTTAAGATACACATAAATGCTATCACATGATTACTTTCTGCAAATGTTGCCTGCATATCAATTGCTCGAGAAAATGCCTTGATGGAATTTATGAATTTGAAGCATTGGACTCTATTTAACAAAGAAACTGAATTAATAAAGCTTGCACTCTATTTAACAAAGAAACTGATTTAATAAAGCTTGCTCTAGCAACATGGCTTGACATGTTTTAAGGATGGTGATGGTTGACATATTCATCTTTTAGTTGATCTATCTCTATTTGTAGTTCCTCAATTTCACTGCCAAACAAATACACAGATCATCACTCAACTATGGATAGTCATGTATCAACTATCACTTCTCTTTACCTTCATTTTTTTATATTCAGACTAGGTAGCGTGTCCGTGCATTGCTACGGGACAACTAAATCTTTTATACTAAAAACACACGGATCGTACGATAAGATAACAATACTATTAAATTAAATACCGACGTCAAAGTGACATTTAATTCAAAAAGTAAAGTTCGTGAAATTAAAATAGTCACGGAGAGCGTGACGTCGCAGGCTCACAAACTCTACTGTATAGACTTTTTCGTGATACAGCTAAGATAATAATTTATATCGGCAAAAAGAATTCTACGATATCTATTTCTTTCATGCGCTAATAAATCCATGAATAAGTTCCACTGTATTTCTATATAATCATGTACACACAGGTTCGAGTATATATGCAAATAGTTTCATGAAATTTACATGGTCACAGAGAGCGTGGCGTCGCGGCTCACAAACTCTACTGTGTAGATCTTTCCGTGATGCAGCGAAGATCATTTTTTATACCGGCAGGAAGAGATTTCCGATATCCATTTCTTTCGTGCGCCAACAAATCCACGAATAAGTTCCACCACATCTCCGTACCATCCTATACACGGCGCTGGCAAACGAATTAGCCACAACTTATGTAATTAATTTTATAATTAGCTCATGTTTAGTCATCCTAATTGATATCTAAAAATTTAATATGACATGGACTAAAGTTTAGTCCTAGGATCCAAACACCCCTGAATCACGACTCCTGCTGGCTGCTCACTTGCACCACCATGCCTATGTGTCTGCACGTATATACTCTAATGTCAGAACATCTAAGATGGTCTTTATTGTCCACCCTTTAAAAATATTATAACTTTAAGGTTGCCATTTGTATATGCTGTAGGATTGGGATGCTTTGCACTGATCTATGAGGGTGTCTATGAGAGTCAAAAAATTTATGCCATTATGATGTCTAAGCTTACCAATCAGACAGAGACGAACTTGATTGTTAAAATATTTTCAACACTGCTTTTATATACTCACTCTGTCCCAAAATAGAATTCATTCTCGCTTTCCAAGAAGTTAACTTTTTTTTAACTTCGACCAATTATATATAAAAGAATATTAATATTTATAATACATAATTAGTATCATTACATAGAATATTGAATATATTTTGATAATAAACTTATTTAGAGATATAAATATTGCACGTAGTTTTTACAAACCTAGTCAAAGTTGAGAAAGTTTGACATGCACACATCCCATAATGACTTATATTTTGGGGTAGAGAAAGTATATGCTAATAGGAGTAGTCATCAGGAAGTGATGATGAATACAATAATACTTTCAAATTATATGCTAATGGGAGCACGAAGAAACACAGAGGAATGGACCTATATACTAATGGTGGGAATATTTGTTTAGAAAATTACAGAAGGTTCATCAGTCTCACCATGTATAACATGCACATCTTTTATTTTGCACCACTGATGTTTTTTTTCCATGCATGATTATTGTTTTCTTCCATGCATGATTATTGTTTCATGCATGATTATTGTTTTATTTCATGCATGATTATTGTTTTCTTCCATACATGTGGCCTCGGGTGATCGATTTGTTTCCTTCAAAGTAGGCGGGGATCGTAGGGATGTCAGTTTCTTTTTCTATCGCGCCTTTCCTTTACACGCTCGCCCATTGGACAGTGTGGGAGGTGGGATCGATCGCATGGGGTGGCAGACGGACGAACTAAGGCAATTGTTGCACCAAAACAGTGTTCACACTTTATTCTTTTTAGTTGTAGGAGAATAGTCAACTTAAAAAATCTAGATGCCAGTTGCTCATGTTTAATTTAGAGGTGTTTTTCCGTTGATGCTGCTCACTCATATTTAACTAAGGAACTTGATTACATCTGTCGTTCACCAAGTTGCATGCTGTACTGAGCGCCCCCCCCCCCCCCGACAAATGTGACTATAATCTGCAAGCGGTACTGCCTTTCAAGTTGAGCAATGCAAGATGCAAGATGACAACCCAACACTTGATCCGACAGAACAATATATGTGTTTTCCATACCATTAGGCAATTTTTTTCCACAATTAGGGATCTGCACTATTTTCCAATTAATTTTTTTTGTTAAAATGTACTTTATGCTCCTATCTTGCTAAAATGGTATGGCCATTGCAATGTACTTTCACTCTTTCAAATTTATTGAACTCACCACAAATATCACAGTTGACGTTTTTATGGCTAAACAGTTGCACAGTATCAATAATTCTCAGTAAAACACTAATAAGTTCAACATTGATATCAGATTTTGATTGCAAGGAGCGATTTGCTGAGTGCTACTGATTCCTTGTTTTTTAGCAGCATTGAGCTGCTACTTTGATTCAATCAATGATATCAGGTTGACTGAAAAAATAACTTTGGCTGTAGTTTCTGATGTTCAATTCAGACATTCAGTCAATGAAATCAGGTTCTATTATGGTCGAAAAAGTGTACCAGCGCCGTAACAAGAAGAGTGGCTGAGCAAGTCATGTGGAGGCATGCACCAGAGTGCGGTCACCAGGGTCTAGGCGTGGGAGCCAGTTTGGCTTCAGCCGATTCAAAAGGAGTCAGTTATCAGGATTGCTATTTTGGTTGGAGTTTGTTAAGTCGAGTTTGTTAGTCCTTAGATTCAGGAGAGATTTGTTTTTGAGTTGGTATAAGTGTCGAACATTCTTAAGTAATAGTTTTTTAGTCTGGGATTGAGCTTATCTCCCCTTGTTCCCCTGGATGTTACTATTCATGTCTTCCTGTTGTCGCCGAGTTCTCAGCCAGGCGCCGAGCACGGCGCCGCCAGTTCATCGCCGGGGTTTCAAGCCCAGGCCTCCCCTCTCGCACTCCTACGCCCTCAGATCCTTAAGCTCCAACAACCTAATATCAGCCATGTCTGGTCCTGGTTCATCATCCGCCGTCGTCGTTCCAACTATCGTCGCTGCCACCGCCGCCGCCACCACCTCCGTGTTCCCTATGCTCACCACCTCTGCGCCCATCGTTGCCACCACCACATCGCTGCTCAGTCCGTAGTCCGCGACCCCAGCATCTCCCACCGAGGCCTTCAACACCTTGACGACGGCCATCTACGCGATGCAACGCCAGATGGGGGACATCTCCTTGTGTCTCACTGCTATGGAGCGCCGACCCTCGTCTTCGGTGCAGCCGTTCTTCTAGTACGGGCTGCCGAGTTATGGCGGCATTCCGGGGCTGCCTGCGTCAGCCCCGACCATCTTGGAGTTGCCGCTATCCATGGCGCCTTTCTTGGCTGCACCACTAGTGCCGACCACCGGAGTCACCATCACCGAGGCCCTATCCCTGTTGCCGCCGCCGCCATCCATGGGTGTTCCCATCACCTAGATTTCCTTCCCGCACTCGACATCGCACATGCCGTCCCTATCATCCATCGTGCAAGGGGCAGGGGTCGCTACGCCACCACCTTCGGCCGCGATGCATACACCGCCTCCACTGCCTCATCTACAGCCAGAACTAGAGGGACCTACTGTTCCACGCTACCATAAGCTGTCCATCCCAACCTATGACGGCAAGACGGACCCGCTCGGCTGGCTGCTCAAGTGTGAGCAGTTTTTCTGTGGCCAATAGACTCGCCATGCTGATTGAGTCTGGCTCGCGTCTTACCACCTCACCGGCACGGCTCAGATGTGGTACACCATCCTAGAACATGACGCCAACAGGCCCGAGTGGGAAGAGTTCAAGTGCCTTTGTCATCAGCGCTTTGGACCCCCGCTCAGTACCAATCACCTGGCAGACCTAGCACTTCTACCCATCACATCCTCAGTCGATGCGTACCTAGATGCGTTCTAGGTGCAGATGGCGCACATCGGTTGCCTCTCGCCGTACCAGCAGACCCAGCTGTTCACCGGCGGCCTTTCGGACCACATTCGCATTGATGTCGAGCTCCATGACCTGCAAGATCTCCAACGTGCCATGCGGCTAGCACGTGCATACGAGCGATGGAATGCTCCTGCCCTACTCGCCTTGCCAGTGCCGCCGGCTCAACCGCCTCGACCGCCTCAACGCAACGCGGGTACTGCACCAGCACTGACCGCGCCGGTAGGTTCCCAGGGGACTTCGACATCAGCTTCATCCACGCAGACAACCACAACACGCCCCTTCAAGCAGCTATCACCTAAGGAGATGGCCAAACATCGCAACTAGGGGCTCTGCTATAACTATGATGAGCAGTACATTTGTGGCCATAAGTGCGCCCGACTCTTTTATCTAGAGGCGTATGACTACATCGTCGAGGAACCAAACGACACCGATGATGCGCTAGAAGCACCTACAGCAGCAGACCCGCCACCGTTCAACCTCGACACCCCCCATGATCTTGCTCAACACCATTACTGGCATCCATACAGAAGACACCATGCAGCTCTACATACAGATTGGCAATGAGCAGTTTGTTGCACTCTTGATTTGGGGTCCACGCACAATTTTGTGCGCGGCGATGTCACCCAATGCGTTAGCCTTCAGTTCCACCCCTGCACGGGCACCGAGGTCATCATCACCAATGGTGACCGCATGGCCTATCGTGGCCTCACGAAGGACATCGCCATTCGCATTGCCAACGAATAGTTCTCCATCGACTGCTATTCCATCCCGATTGACGGCTATGACATGGTCCTTGGGGTCACTTTTCTGAGGACGTTGGGGCCCATCCTCTGGGACTTCGATGACTTGTGCATGGCATTCTCACACAAAGTTCGCCACATGTTCTGGCATAGCATCGGCTTGACACAGCATGATGTACAGTCAGCTCAGCGCCTCCATGCACTTCGCCAAGATGGGCCAGCTCTAATGGAGCGCTTACTGCAGTCCTTCGAGGACCACTTCGCCGAGCCCCAGGGCTTGAGAAACACCTATTCACCCCCCCTCTAGGCAGCATCCTAGGTCCTTTCAATTAGTATCAGAGAAAGGTTCTCACCTAAAGCTTTACCGACGTGAGAAAAGGATGTCGACGCCTATCGAGTTGGAGCCGGTGCTTCTCCAAAATGATGGTTCAAACTTTCTAACTTGGTCAACACATATACTCAATGTTTTTAGAGATATTAGTCCTCTTGTTGAGCATATTGTGGATGCAAGCATACCTCTTTCTATAGTTGATTGGAGCAACTACAAAAATTTGTCAAAAGAGGAAGAGATATGCGTGCAACTCAATGCTCAAGCTATTAATGTCATTTTGAGTACATTGAGTATAGAGGTTCAAGATGAGGCAATATTCAATGGACAACCACCTCCAGAGAGTGCTCATCTCATTTGGACTAGACTTTTTGATTTATATGGAAAATTCAAATGTGATGATGCACTTGAGATCGAGTCAATGGAAAGTATGTCCACTGTGTCTTCATGCAGCGAAGAAGCCTCACAAGACCTCAAGAGTACCGAGCCAGAGCAAGAAGTGCAAGTAGCGCATGACCTACTGTCTGTCTGCATGTATCGGACGTGTCCGGTATGCCTACCAGACATGTCCGGTATGGCTGAGGCAGCAGACCAGCAAGCAGCTGTTTGCAACGATGCTCAAGCTGGGTGGCGACCAAGTGATGAGTCAACCTCAGTATCTCATGATACTCATCACTTATGTCTCATGGCCAAGAAAAGCAAGAAGAAGAGTAGCAAGAAATATCAAGAAAAGGAGAAAGCATAAGTAGATAATCAAGATGAGAGTGATGTTGAAGTTGAAGACAACTACAACCTTGATCATCTCAACCGCAAAGACAAGCTCATCATCATGAAGATAGTTGAAAAGAATGATGAGCTTGAAGAAGAGATTGAGAAGCAAGAGCAATCACTCCAAAAGCAAGAATTGTTTCTCATCTCCAAGATGGAAGAACTAAAGGCTCTAAGTGAAAGATATGAAAAATTGTCAATTAAGCATGCTTTAGTTACTAACTCCTCCTCTAGTGTTTCACAACTAGATAAGGAAAACTTTGAGCTCAAGGCAAGGCTAGATGAACTATCAAGCAAGTATAATGTGCTATAAGCAAACTATGTTCATCTAAAGTGCTCTCATGATGAAGTAGTAGAATCAAGCATCATGCTTGAGGTAGCTCATGAGGTTGTGATCACATCGGTAAAATTCTCTCAACCTCTCACACATTCACTCACTAGTACACCATCTCAATTAAATATTTCTTGTACTAATGAGTGTGCTCCTCAAGCAAGCCAATCTTCGATTGAGCTAAATCTTATAGAAAACATAGAGCTCAAAGAAGAAGTGCAAAGATTAAAGAAAGATGTGATTTGGTTGAAGGGTAAGGAGAAAGCACAACCTTCTCAAGATAACCGTGATAACATGGTGAAGAAGCTTGAGAAGGGTTCAAACTTTGCTTCCTCCAAAACCCAATAAAGGAATCACATCTCAAGCAAGGCCAACCCAACCAAGAGCAAGAAACATGGAAAAAGGATGTGCTATGGTTGTGGATTGTATAGACATGAGTGGGCTATGTGTCCACACAAGAGTTGGGCCGACAAGGTTGAAGCCACCAATCAAAAGGCTTCTACCAAGAAGGCCAAGCAAATGAAGAGTAATGGACAAAGTGCTTGTCTCATGAGCAAGAAATTGGGGCATCCTACCAAGAAATGCCCAATGTACAAGGAGGCAAGAAAGGAAGCCCAAGTTGCAACAAGAAGATGCTATGGATGCAATCAGATGGGCCATAAGGTTGATAGATGTCCATACAAGCAAAACAAGCATAAAGCAAACAAAGGCCGCATATGCTATGCTTATAAAAGAAAGGGGCATCTAAGCTATGAATGTCCAAATGGTAACTCACCTAAGCCGAACACATTTGTTTATAATGATATGCTTAGGAAGACCTCAAATGGAGTTAGCATTAGCAAGGTGATGTGTTCACCACAAACTAGTGCTAAAGCCATTTGGGTGCCTAAGCACTTGTTGACTAACTCAAAAGGACCCAACAAGAGTTGGGTACCAAAGTGTGCCTAGGTTAATGATGTAGGTACTTGGAGATGAGATGAAGGTATCGGGGTGGTTGAGCAAGCAATTTGACAATATTCACTCAATCTATCAACCAATTCTTATCGTAATCCATTATATGGTTGACCCGAAGATAATTCAATGAACATATCATATATTTCATCCTCACCATTGGTAACAAGTACCTAAACCTTTTAGGATAGCCACCTTGTTCATTTCATGTTCTATAGTTCACAAATAGGTACATTTATGAAATAATAAAAGTGGTTATTTAGATTCAATTAAAAGGAATTCTACTTTGCCATATGATGCTTTTGATCGCTATCTAGTAGAGTGATTTATTTGTTGAGATGCTAGTATACAATAAATAATAAAGCTAAACAAAGAATCACAAGTAGCAAATTAATTGTGTCTGTTCTACACCTACTGGATGTGTCCGATATTACTACCAAACGTGTCCGGTATGGCCAGGGACAGCAAGGTAGTGGTTCTGTTCTAAGTTTTCCAGGCGTGTCTGGTATTGCAGGAACCAGAACACTGATAAGATTACAACTGAGTCTTTGATCCATATATTCTCATATATCCTCAATTTACTCAGAAGCTTGTGGTTTATCAAAACTAAGTGGATTATGAGCATCTCTTGAACTCAATTGTAAATATGGCAATTTTATTAGGTTTATGGTCAAAATGGAAAATTGGTTCTCAATTTCTTAATAGAATAAAAGTGCTTGTTGAAAGTCATTCAAATTACTTGAAGCACTTATTTAGGGGGAGCTAAATTTCTATTTTGCACCATTGTGGACTAACAAATTTATCTAGCATTCTGTGTAGTTCTTTGGATGAAAATGTGTCTAGCATGATTATTTGGCAATTGAGATCAACATAAAGATCATCATGCTATTTGTCTTCTTAGTGGTATTCTTGTGGGCTCAAGGCAAAGGTATGTGTTTACATACATACATTGTAAGTGCATCTAAGGCCCTTTATATGTTAGAATGTGCATTTGTGTGACATAGGAGAGATATTTTTTAAAACCCATAACTAGCATGTGTAGGTGGTGTGAATTTGAAAAACTATTTGAATCTTAGTCTTTGTGACCTAGCCTTGCCATGTGATGATTATAGCTCTCCTTGATTGTTTGATTGGCTAATCACACATGACATGGCTTTCTTAAGTCCACAATCTACTATGTCTCACTCTCTCTCTCTCTCTCTCAAGTAAGCAAAATCTTGTATATGCCAAATATTTGGAAAAGAAAAAATCAATTTATGGCATTGGATAAGAAAAGGGATGATACTCAGTTTAGATCAAGATTATATACCTTTTTGGACTGAGAAATAATAGAAAAGGGGATTGGAAGAGAGAAAACATATTTTGGAATAACTTGGGCTAGCCCGCGTATACTGGACGTGTCCGGTATGAGCGGGACTATAAAACCGAGCATACCCCTTTGGCCCAAACAGACTTGTCTCCTCCAAACCAACCAGCCGACGCCCTTCTTCCCACCTAGGGCAACCGAGGATTTCACCAAGGAAAAGGAGAGAAGGAGATCGTATTGGAGAAGGCTTGCGTCAAGATTGAAGGCCCGGGGATTTGGATTTCTCATCGCCTTCTCATCTCTTCTCTCAAGGACAGTAGCCATGAGTGGATGATAGGAGCCGAGGTCCAAGCACAGGCATGATCCAGCACATGAGAAGTACAAGAAGGCAAGACAGGAGATGCATCTTGGATTCAAGCTGACCAGCAGGAGGTCTACTAGGGCTACCTCTAGTGCAGCAGCTCAGTATGCAGAGGGGTCCGAGAGCTCTTCTTCTGACATAGACATTGATGAGTTCAGAGTGGAGTCTAGAGAAGAAAGAAAGAGGAAGAACACTGACAGAGGATCAGATGATGATAGCTCAGATGAGGAGCAAGAGATTGAGGAGGAGGAGCCAGTTCCTCTAGTTCAGCACCAGCCTGGTCAGGGGATGCATTATGGTCTTCTTGAGACACGTCTGCCTAATGTGCCCTCCTATGTTCCCAGAGTTGACTACAAGGAAAGGGTATGACCAGGAGAGCTAGAGACGAGTGAAGGGTTGATTCAAGGGGCTTGCCTAAGGTTCAGTACGATCATCGCTTCTAGACAGCTTTTCACCTAGACTTCTACTCTATTGTGATTCTCACTAGAAACCTAGTGATTGCTAGGTCTTAGTGGATTGACTGGCAATATATTAGAGAGTTGTAGAAGGCTCAGTTGATCATGCCATTGCCATCTACCAGAGCACAGGAGTTTATGAGATCATAGAGTTCCAGCATGACTGAAACACAGAGGTAGTAGCTCAGTTCTATGCTACTCTGTTTGTTGAGGAGGATGAGATGCGGATGCACTAGATGCTTGAGGGCCAGTGGTATAGTGTTTACTATGATGTATTTGCCGCCCACCTTGGCTTCTCAGAGGATGATCTCTAGAGGGACAGGATCCACACCGAGCAGGTGTTACCTCATGAGTAGCTCGCATATATGTATCCTCCTAGTGGTGAGAGAGGAGCTATGGGGAAGGTTCTAGGTCTTCACCCTACCTACAGATACATGGATAGGATGTTCAGGAAGACTATTGACTGTAAGGGTGGAGACAAGGGCAACATTGCTGATTACTCTAGGAACCTACTCCATAGGATGGCACCTGATGCTCGGCCCTTTAGCGTGTTTGACTTTATTTGGTCCAAGATCAGGAGTGTTGGAGATAGGCCCCTCAAGGGCTGTGGTTTTGCTCCTTATATCATGCATATGATTAAGCAGGTGACAGGGCACACATTCGAGTCTGAATACCGGACATGTCCGGTATTGCCAGATCAGCAAAAAATCAGGTAGCTCTTTTGTCTCTCAAATACTTAAAACTCACATGGGTTGGCTTGAGCACTTATGAAACATTATCTATCAACATGATGCATCCCTCTTAATAGTACGGCATACCTATTAATCTCAAGATCAAAGGAAAAATGAATTTATATCACTTGAGTTGATCTCTTTTGAATTGATGTCGTCCCTTTCAATCTTCATCAAGTAAGGGTGCTAACATGTTGATATTGATCTTTTCACTTGAGCATAGCCATCTTGAGCATGTGACTTGATTCCATTCATCAAATTTTGAATAATCCCAAATGTATCAAGTCACTTCCATCAAACACTCCAATAGTGATTTGATCCTCCACATAAACATGAACATCATAGCTTGATTAGTACCTCAACTAAATGCAAGTACTTTCTTCTTCACCATAGCTAGGTTCTTCGGCCGCCAAGCCATCGCTTGTCCTTTACCCTTGCTTAGTACCTCGAAGCCTTTCCTTGCTATCTTCACCATCTCAAGCCATCAAGTCACATCTTGTGTTGAATCGTCCATTCATGTATTGTTATCCTTTTTATTTCAATTTAGCAAGCTTCAAATATGAGACCATTCCATATGCAATCCCTTATGTCTCATTAATTAATTCTTACAAGCTTGCTTTCACATAGTACATGGAAATCCCATAATAATTAAGCCTTAGCATGAATTCCATTTGCATTGTTGTCTTGTGCTTGAACTAGATTGTTTACACAACAACACATCATTTTGGCTTTCATTAAATACCTGTGAGATAACCTATTACCTGTTCACACTTAGCAAACGGGTTAGTCCTTTAATCACATTGTCATTCAATCATCCAAAACCCACTAAAGGGCTAGATGCACTTTCAGCTTGCCACCGGTCCATTCGTGTGATCACAGAAAAAATCTGTGGCCCAACACGGCGCCGGTAGCAGTCCACCCCTACCGGTATCCATAGCTACAGAAAGAGGATCTCGGGTCCCAGTGTGCTGCTATACTATCCCAGGGCGTCATCCGACCAAGTATGTCGGTGTTCTCAGCGCCGATGCTGCTGGTCAAGAAGTTGGACTCCTCCTGGCGCTTTTGTGTGGATTATCGCGCCCTCAACGATCACACAGTCAAGGACAAATCCCCATTCCAGTGGTAGAGGAGCTCCTAGATGAACTCAAAGGTGCCAAATTTTTGACCAACTTGGATCTCCGTTCGAGCTACCATCAAGTCTGGGTGCACGCTGATGACATCGAGAAGACAACCTTCCACACACATTAGGGGCACTTTGAGTTTTTGGTCATGCCGTTTGGCCCGACCAATGCGTTGGCGACGTTCCAGAGCCTCATGAACATGGTCCTTCGGCCATACCTACGTAAGTTCGTGTTGGTTTTCTTCAATGACATTAATCTACAGCCCTTCGTGGACGTCGCACCTCCAACATGTCAAGGCCATCCTCACAGCGTTGCGCGAACAGCAGCTACGCATCAAACGCAGTAAGTGTTTATTCGCCACATCCTCCATCACGTACCTAGGCCACATCATTTCTGTGGATGGAGTGGCCATGGACCAGTCCAAGGTGGAAGCAGTGACATCATGGCCACAGCCGTGCTCAGCATGGGGTCTCTATGGCTTCCTCGGCTTGGTAGGCTACTACCGTCGCTTCATCAAGAACTTCAGCGCCATCGCTGTGCCCCTCACACAGCTCCTACATAAGGACACTTTTCGGTGGTCAGAGGAGGCCAATGTGTCGTTCAAGGCGCTAAAATAAGCGCTGGCTGTGGCTCCGGTTCTCCAACTGCTAGACTTCAAGCTACCCTTCACGGTGGACTACGATGCCTTCGGGTCGGGTTTTGGCGCTGTGCTGCACTAGGGCACGGGCACGATCACGTTCTTTAGCAGGCCATTCTTGCTAAGGCACATGAAGCTAGCTGCGTACGAGCGGGAACTAATAGGTTTGGTGTAGGCTGTTTGTCATTGGAGGCCCTATCTATCGGGGCGTCGCTTCATTGTGCGCACCGATCACTATGCGCTCAAGTTCCTCCTCGACCAGCGCTTCTCCACCCTGCCTCAACACCAATGGGTCTCCAAGCTGTTCGGCTATGACTTTGTCGTCGAGTTTCGGCCAGGGCGCCTGAATGTGGTTGTAGACGCACTGTCCCGGCGTGATGAGGCTGCTGATCATCTCCACGCTGAAGGGTCGAGATGGCGGACTAGAAGGGGGGGTGAATAGTCTTTTCTAAAATGAATCGTGTTGGCTAACCGAAACAAGTGCGGAATTAAGACGATCGGTCTAGCCAAGACTACACCCCTTTATCTATGTTCTCTAGCACCTTTTAAAGATACTAATTAAGCAACAAAGGTACCGAGCTAGCTAGAAATCACCTAACCAATTCTAGGAGCAAGGTCACACAAACCTATGCCACTAGTATTTTAAGCAACAAGGAAGCTCCTACACATGCTAGTAAGCAAAAGCACAAAGCCACCTAAGCTCACTAGCAATGCTCAATAACAAGGCAACCAATGCCAAATTAGAGAGAACAAATACTTAGCTACACAAACTAAGTAAAGTGACTAACAAGGTTACACAAACCTAATTAGCCACGCAAGGGAGCTACTTCTATGCTACACAAGCAAGAAGGTAACTAGTAAGCTACACGAGCTAACTAATTACAAGAGCAACTACACAAGCACAATATATATGAAAGTAATTACAAGCTTATGTAACGAGGATGCAAACCAACAGGAAGAACAAGGTTGGCACAATAATTTTTCTCCCGAGGTTCACGTGCTTGCCAACACGCTATGTCCCCGTTGTGTCGACCGCTCACTTGGTGGTTCAGTGGCTAATTGGCATCACCCGCCAAGCCTGCACGTCGGGCCCTGCAAAAACCTACCCCGTAGTGAGGGTATCTCAATGACACGCTCAACTAGAGTTGCTCTTCATGGCTCCCACGGGGCGAGCACAATGCCCCTCACAAAGCTCTTCTCCTGAGCGCCGCACAGGCTTCTTGCGGGCTTCGACGGAGACCACCACCAAGCCATCTAGGAAGTGACAACCTCCAAGAGTAACAAGCACCACCGGCTTGCAACTCGATCACCTAGTGCCACTCGATGCAACCTCACAATGTAATCACACTAGAATTGCTTACTCACATAATCGGATGATCACTATCAAATATGTGTGAGATGGAGGGCTCCTAAGCACTCTCAAGCATGGACACAAAGTCTCCCAAGGTGCTCCGCACCAGCCATGGCTGAAGGCCACTTCTATTTATAGCCCCAAGGGCTAAACTAGCCATTACCCCTTCACTGGGCAACTGTTGGGTCGACCGGACGCTCCGGTCGCCCGATGACAGCCACGTGTCACCTGCGTTCAACGACATTCTTCCGATCTCAACGGTCATCTTCTAACCAGACATAGCAGCTTCAACTGACCGAATGCTGGACCCTCAGCGTCCGGTCGTTTATAGTATGGTACCAACCTTGACCGGACGCGTCCGGTCGCACGTGATCGGACGCAGCCCAGCGTCCGGTCATACTCTAGCTCCTACGTCACCATACGTCACCTTGATCGGATGCACACAGCCAGCGTCTGGTCACTTCTAGCGCCAGCATTCGGTCGATGACCGATGCCTACACACTGTCTGCCACCACTTACCGAACGCAGGATCCCAGCGTCCGGTCACCACATGACCAGCGTCCGATGCACTCTATGAGACCCTGTCTTTTCTGTGTAGGGCGCCGGTGGCACCGTCGAACTGTCCGCACTCTACGGGTGGACACTCTGCCGGTGGAGTTTCTTCACCAAGTTGATCCACATCAACTCCAACTCCATCTCCTTTGTAAATGTGCCAACACTACCAAGTGTACACCACCATGTGTATGTGTGTTAGCTTTTCACAATCATTTCCCAAAGGATGTTAGCCACTCAACTTGCCACGCCACTCGATCCTAGCGACGATGCAAAGTTAGATCACTCGAGTGGCACTAGATGACCGATATGCAAACAAGTTTGCTCCTCTTGATAGTACGACCATCTATCCTAAACCCGATCATAAACTTATCTACACACCTATGACTGGTGAAATGAAATGTCCTAGGTTATACATTTGCCTTGCGCATTCCATTCCATCTCCTCCAATGTCGATGCAACACATGCACCAACATGATCAACAATGATATGATCCACTTCATATCATCACGTGATCATATTGGTTCATCGATCTTGACTTTACTTGCTCTTCACCGTTGCCATCATCCATTAGCGCCAAGTCTTGCTCAAGCTTCACCGCCATGCGGTCCATCACTCCAAAGCCTTCGACTTGCCCTTCACGCTTGCAACCGATCTATCAAGCCAAGTCTTGTCTTGATCTTCTCAACCTTGATCACATGACTCAATGTCATGTCTCATGTGCATTTAATCTCCTTCATCATCACATGTATGAGCTTTGTAACATCTCCAAGCCATTTTCACCTTCATGGCATATGTTGCTCACACACATATACCTGTGGACTAATCACATGTGTATCTCACATAAACACAATTAGTCCACCTAAGTTGTCACTCAATTACCAAAACCAAACAAGGACCTTTCACACGCCCTGTTAGGACCATCCTTCGACCTCTTCGACAACCTCCGCCACAAGCTCGATGAGGACACAGTGCTACACGCGCTGTGGGACTCGGTCGCCGCTGAATGCGGTGCCCCTTGGCGCGTCGTGGATGGCCTCATTCTTCACGGCGCCCACGTCTTTGTGCCAGCGCAGTCGGCGCTGCTGCCCACCATGCTGGATTTTGTTCACTCGGTTGGGCATGAGGGAGTTCAGAAGACCCTGTACTGTCTGCGTGCCCAGTTCTACATCAAGGGCGATCATGCACAGGTGCGCGACTTTGTGCACGCCTGTGCTGTCTGCCAGAAAAACAAGGTGGACTCCCTTCGGTCGGCAGGGCTACTGCAGCCCCTAGAGGTGCCATCGTAGGGGTGGTCCAAAATCTCGCTCGACTTCATCAAAGGCCTACAGCGTGTTAATGGCAAGAGCGTCATCTTGACTGTGGTGGATCGCTTCTCCAAGCACGCGCACTTTATAGCACTCAGTCATCCGTATACAACGGCATCGGTCGCCAAGGCGTTCTTCGAGGCCATCGTTCGCCTGCACGAGTTCCCCAACTCCATTGTCAGCGATAGGGATCCTGTGTTCACTGGCAATGTGTGGCGGGATCTATTCAAGTTGGCGAGGGTCAAACTCCGCCTCAGTATGGCTTTCCACCCGCAAACTGACGACTAGTCAGAAGCAGTGAACAAGACCATTGCCATGTATTTACGTTGCATCACCGATGACAACCCTCGTGCTTGGTTGGAGTGGCTGTCCTGGGCAGAGTACTGCTACAACACGTCCTACCACACTGCCTTACGGACTTCACCATTTCAGGTTGTTTATGGGCGGCCTCCGCCTGCACTAATTCCCTATACTGCAGGCACAGCGCGCACCGACACCATCAACGCGCTTCTCCAGGATCGCGATGCCTTCCTAGCTGAGGTGCGCTAACGCCTTCTCTAGGGCCAGGAATATGCCAAGCGCTACTACGACGGCCACCATCGCCCCTTGTAGTTTGCAGTGGGCGATTGGGTGTGCCTACGCATCCTCCATCGACTAGTGTAGTCGCTGCTGCCGTGACTGCGGAGCAAGCTAAGCCCGCGGTTTGCCGACACGTTCCAGGTGATAGAGCGCATTGGCGACATCGCGTACCGTCTGTTGTTGCCAGAAGGAGCGCACATCCACAACGTCTTTCATGTTGGCGTCCTCAAGCCGTTTCGAGGGACTCCTCCAACAACGCCCCTAGCCCTTCCTCCACTGCGCCACAGTCATCGGCTCCAGCAGCTACCCCGTGCTCTACGTGCCCAGCTTCGTCGGGGCACTTGGCATGTCTTGATCCAGTGGGCAGACTTGCCTGAAGCCGACGCCACCTGGGAGCCGCTTGAAGAATTCCGCGCTGAGTTACCCGCCTTCCAGCTCGAGGACGAGCTATTCGTCGAGGAGGGAGTGATGTTATGGTGGGAAAAGTGTACCAGCGTCGTAACAAGAAGAGTGGTTGAGCAAGTCATGCGGAGGCATGCACCAGAGTGCGATCACCAGGGTCCAGGCGTGGGAGCCAGTTTGGCTTCAGCTGATTCAGTAGGAATAAGTTATCAGGATTGCTATTTTGGTTGGAGTTTGTTAAGTCGAGTTTGTTTGCCCTTAGAATCAGGAGAGATTTGTTTTTGAGTTGGTATAAGTGCCAAACATTATGAAGTAATAGATTTTTAGTCTGAGATTGAGTTTATCTCCCCTTGGGCCCCCAGAGGTTACTGTTCACGTCTTCCTGTTGTCGCCGAGTTCTCAGCCAAGCGCCGAGCACGGCGCCGCCAATTCGTCGCCGGGGTTTCAAGCCGAGGCCTCCCCTCTCGCACTCCTACGCCCTCAGATCCTTAAGCTCCAACAGGTTCTCTGAAACAAATATCATTTAGGTTACTGTTTAGAGGCTAACATGAGGTTAGAACAAATGTTCTGATGATCTCAGTTTCTGAAACAAATGTTCTGATGATATCAGGTTAGAACATCTGAAACCTTTTCAAGATGCGGCTGTTATATCTGACCATTAGCAAACCGCACTTTATTAGTGATGCACATTTTCGGTTTCAGTTGATCCCATCCTTTAGTAATCAGTAGCTCACTTTTGTTTTATACTCTTATATTGACCACATTTTCTGAAACAAATGTTCTAAGCTTTTATGCTCTTACTTATATATAATCTTTTCCGTTATCACTCAGCCTGAATGTTTATTCAATGATGGTAAAACTGAATATAAGTCTTGAAAACATTTCTCTTTCTCAGCACATCGATCTCATGGAATAAAACAAATGTTTTCTTAACGTAATAGTAATAGCAGCACTTTTAACAACCCTTCAGCCAAAATGTTTAATGGATATCGAGCTGGACCTCTCCACTGGATTACCTCAAGCTGGCGCAGCGTTAACTCGATACAGTCTTGGCTCTCCACTGGGCAAGCTTGCCGCGCCTCAATTTTTCTAGTGGGTAACTAATCCGCTAACCGCAAAAGCAATTCCTCTTCCTCTGAGTCTAGCGCTTTCCGGCCACGTGGCAAACTGGCATCTATGGGCGCCAACAGGAACGGCACAGCGGTATGCCTCCACCCTCCATGCCCCAGGTCCAGAGACTGATCCAGGAAACATTCAAGGCTGCTGGCTGCTGGCTGCTGCCGCCCAATTTCACTCTGACCAACGATGGTCCTCTTTAGAAATGTTTGAATCCGGTTCTTGCTTACGACGCAGAATTTAGTGTGAGAGAAAAATACTATTCTGATTAAAAAATTATGATCATTTATAAGACAATAAACCCAGCCGATCAGGCTGTTGGTTTTGGACTAGGAGCATATCTTTTCTCGTGCAAAGCAAAGATAGAAGAAAAGTTTTATGCCATCTTTTTTTGCAGTTTGCTCTCTCGTGTACTCATCGGCGGGTCTATAAGCCGCTTGTGCTAGTTTGTATGGTTGATTTGTTGGAAGAAAAAAATATTATACCATGACTGATAAGTCGGCTCATAGCTCTAGCTAAACGCTGGCGGATGGCCGTGCTAAGCTAAGACTGTGCCTAAGCAGGGTAAATTTCTTCGGCCTGTTCGCTTGTTGGTTTCAGCCAGCCCAAACCAGCCAGCTAACAGTGTTTTCCTCTCATAATAAATCAGCACCAGCCAGCTCAAACCAGCCCAGAAACCAACCAGCGAACAGACCGCTTATAAGCAGTCGACCTGACTGCGCCACCTCGATCCACACCTAATGGCGTTTATTCTGACCGTAGCACAGCTGCACAAGCGGGCGAGGTCAGTTTTAACAAAGACTAATGAATCAAAAGGTGCTTTTCAGATAAGCAAAGACTAGGAGGCGACGCGATGCATACTATATACTAGTATGGCACAAAAATTTGGCCACGGCTCTAACGGAAAAGGCCATTTTAATTTCCAAAGGCTATTATGGGTTCGTTGAATGAGTTTGGCGCCATCGTACACGTCCAGGCTCGGCCGTCTGCTTCGTGGTTTGACGTTTGGCACGGCAGGCACAGTATTCCAATTTCTCCACGAGCATCATTACTGGCACGCATATATACAAGGCACCAAACTTGTTACTATCGGTCCGTCGTCTTCGGCAATATTATATTTTTTTCCCCATCAGATAGGCGATAAGTACAGTACATGGCATGCTATTTCAAGCTTTCTTTAAGTGATTCCAATGTTAGGTTTCAGTGCCTCTCGTGCCAGCGCAATATTTTTTTAATCCCTACTTGGCTTATCTTTCATTCCGCCTATTTATATTTATTATATTATATATCTTTATGTACCGACCATTTCCTTTAGTTTACGAAAACATCAATATATTGAGTCCATTAGACTGTCTTCAATGAGGAACCCATATAGATACTCAAATCCAAAATGAGTAGCAAGAGATCTAAAATCAGTCTCCAACAGAGTACCTATACGGAAGCCTTATTTTGGGTTGCCTGAGAGGCACAACCCAAATATGGACATCTTCTCTCCTGAAAATCTATTTACAGAAATGATTCTATTTTAGGTCTCGTTGTTGAAGAAGATGTCGAATAAGTACGGAACCTTTTACCTGTAATACTATTTAAAAGACGAATGTGTCTTGTATTTTAGATGATGTTATTGGAGATAGCCTTGTCCTTATAAAAAGATTGGATTATCAAAACTCGGTGGTGAGAAGGTTTTGCGGCAGCTGAATGCATACTCTATGTCATGCAGTGTAAGGTGATGGGATGACACACGTAGGCAGGGCCCAATCATACACTTTTTCTATCCCTGGGTCTCTTGGCCCCCAGTTGTTAATCGTGTAGTTCATTGTGGCCACACTTCTATGCTTCTTTTTCTCCCGTTGTATCAGGGATCGGGCCGCGGCGCCGTAGTTTATGTACTCCATAACCCACTACGCTATGCATTCAAAGCGGCGTACATATAATAAATAAAATTGTGGGCGAGATGTTACGACGTGCTGACCTAAATAAACTTATGACTATTTTCTAACACAGCTATTTATATATATTTTATATTTTAAAAATGCTGATGGATTCGTTCTTCTATGAACAAATAGTGAGTTGGATTACGAAAACAGATAGAATTTATATTAGAGGAGACAGGTCCGAAAGAGCACAAATGACTAGATGTTAAGGTTGATACCTGACCGGTTAGAGAGATTTTTCGCGGCAAATTATTACAAACAGATGGGTACGTCAGAAATAATGGCATGCCATATAAGTTGAATTTTATGTGTCTTTGCATTTTTTATCTAATGTGAGCCTGAACCTCTATTAATGTTGTACGTAGTTTTTTATGCGGTTTATTCTTAATAAGCTTTATGGAGTATTGGACTGGGAACGATTTGTTAGACGAGTTCAATCAGGTAAACTATGTGTCTTACCACAAGTTATGAGTGTGCGCTAGCTGTGGGTTTTTAATTAATAATTATTTAGGTTCATACTATCGTGAAGGATGATATGGAAGAATTTAGATTGAAGCTTGCGACGATCTTGCTATCGTCGGAGTTAAACAAACGAAAGGGTGCTCCATATCTCGATAGGGATGAAAATATTGGAAGTCCAAGTGACTGTGCCATAATAGAGAATCCAAAAATAGTTGATCAAGTGTCCACGAAAAAGAGAAAACATTATGAGGAGGCCGAATGCTTAGTGGTTAAAACGGGCACCCCTCAACACATGCAAACTCAGAATAAATCCTCACAAGTCTATGCCAACCAAGACCCTGATGAGTTTTGGGCATTTGAGGCCATGAAAGACATGCCAATGAATAAGGAAGAGATGACTGAGTTACTGTGTGATTACGTCATGGCAATTCAGGATGAAGCGATGTTGAAGTAAGCTACATGCTTATTTTAATTACTTTATTTACTAATAATAGTGTGCTATCTTATATGATGAAAACCATCATCTGTGTCTAAGGCTTTGCGGAAAGCCTTGGGTTAAATGTTTTCATCCCTCCATAATTACCCTAAGTGTCAAGAATCTACAAGAGTTGGTAATGAGCAATCGAGACATCTCTGAGAACCGTTTCAACTTATATGTCCGTTTTCAGGCAGCTCGAGAGTACAATACAATGAAATAATACAATAGTATTATGAAGCATCACATGGACCTGAGATTCTGTGTAAGCACATTTTTAAAATTCTTATCGTGCTATATTATATTGTCTTATTTGTTGTTCTCCTGTTGTATAAAGTAGGCCAAGTTATACTAATCCTGACTCTCGATATCATTCTCTTCCAGAAAATGTGTGCTTTAACAAAAATGCCAGAGTACCATAAAAAATACACTAAGAAAGAAATGGTTGCTGCGATTGATGTATGTGAGGATATGGAATATAGCTTAGACAATGCAGATATGTAAGTCGCTTGCTCCTGCTTTTATTACTTGTTTCCTATATACTATTCTAAACACTAGCATATTTGCAGTTTCTTTTACCATGACTGTACGTTTGAAAGTATATACTTTATGTTTTCGATCAGAAGGAGAAGATGCTTATCATGATTGATCCTAGATCTATTGAAGACTGATGTAAAGACACACCCGCGCTGATGTATGTCAGATACACTCTTGGATTTACCTTGCAGTACACGGACGTAGTGAATGTACATATTCCTGGATGGAATGAGGATGTCTTCAAATAAAAATTCAGACGGGAAGAAAACATTGCAGAGAACATAGATGGGTAACTAACGCAGAGTCACTATAGCTTGCAATAATAATACCTACGATTTAACTATTTCTATATATCGCTAATCGTGAATCTTGCCACATACACTTAAGTTGATATCTTATTCTATAATATATGTCTACGTGGAATAAACCAAAAGCCACACATATTTATACGGCGAGTATAACACTTTGTTTTAAGTTTTTGTGGAAGATTTTTCAAGAGACGCAGTATTACCCATGTGACAGGCACTAATATTGACATATATATATACTCGAGCCTGTGTACAGGATGGTATGGAGATGTGGCGGAACTTATTCGTGGATTTATTGGCGCACGAAAGAAATGGATATTAGATATTTCTTCCTATCGATATAAAATATTATCTTAGACGCATCACGGAAATGTCTATAAAGTAGAGTTTGTAAGCCTGTGACATCGCGCTCTTCGTGACTGTTAATTTCACAAACTTTGCTTTTTGGATTAACTGTAACTTTAACGTTGATATTTAATTTTTACAGTATTATTATCTTATAGTATGACCTATATATTTTTAGTATAATTTATTAGTTATTCCGTAGCAACGCACGGACATGGCACAATAGTCGTCGTAAAGAGAGTGGATTATCAAAACTTGGTGGTGAGAAGGTTTTTGCGGCAGCTGAATGCATACTCTATGTCATGCAGTGTAAGCTGATGGGATGACACACGTAGGTAGGGCCCAATCATACACTTTTTCTATAAGCTGATGGGATGACACACGTAGGCAGGGCCCAATCATACACTTTTTCTATCCCTGGGTCTCTCGACCCCCAGTTGTTAATCGTGCAGTTCATTGTGGCCACACTTCTCTTCTTTTTTTTCTCCCGTTTTATCAGGGACCGGGCCGCGGCGCCGTAGTTTATTTACTCCATAACCAACTACACTCTGCATTCAAAGCGGCGTACATATATGCAAGTCAATGAATAAGCCAAGATCTGGATTGCATGCACCCCTTCCCTCTTACCAACCAGCCAATCAGGAGACGATACCCGTCCCCGTTCTAGGAGGGGCAAGAGCCCGTTATAAAAAAGGGCTGGCGTGCCCGTCTTCCTCTAGGGTTTCTTTTTTATTATTTTGAGATGGACCGGTGTTCAAAGTGTTTGTAAATCTCAAGGTTAGGGCAGAGATGAAGAAGAGCAGGACTAACCACTCCGGATAATCAAATGCGGACTTGTCTAACTCAGCAGTGCTTGCTAGCTAAACGGAGAGTCTTCAATAAACTAAGTCATCTTGTGCCTGTTAGCCTGTCCCCTCTGATTTAGCGTTTCTGACTTTGCTGGCCTCCGGAGTTATGGTTTCATGTGCACCGATCCGGTTTTGCGAATTGATTAATCCCGTGGCCGTCATTTTCGCCGGACAGAATAATAGTAGTATGGATGTGCGTTCGCGTTCGTTCCTCTCGGAATTTCCTGTCGGTCATCGTCCTTCTTTACCGCTCCTCCAACGTCTCTGCATTTTTTTTTACCGCGTCATGGTCATGGACGGCGCCACGAGTCGACGGCCAAATCAACCGCTAGACTAGAGAGCAGCCAAAGCAAAGGAGAGATGCCGTGCGTGCCAATGCCATACTTATCGCGTCGGCAGCGGCCAATTGGGTGGCCTCCACCTGCACGCGTAATACTCAAACTGGCAGCAGCGGGCATGAGAGATGATGGTCCGGCGATCCAATCGCCGGTGGGCCGGGGTTACTTTTAACTAAGACCCAGTGGGGGCGGGAAACATCACAGCTGAGCTCACCTCCATGCTCCGGGTCCTAAAAAAAACTCGGCGGAAAGCACGCAAAGGCAAAGGGGGGAGATGAGATTCCTTCTCGCCCCAACTTGGCCTGCAGCATGTGCAGGTCTTTAAAAAAAAACCCAGGCATGCGATTGCGATCCTCCATCGGGACGCGGTAGGTTTCTCTTGTTTCGGGGGACTGACTGACTATTGGGAGGCGCGCGCGAGCCGGCAGCAGGCACCTCCCAGTCGCCCTCCGCCAGGGAAAAGCATCAATCAGGTCAAGCCCAACTGGTAGGGTACACTACCTAGCCCTACCTCTTTTTTCTTTTCTTTTTTTATTTATTATTATCCTTGATACCACCTCAACTCATGAGCCGGTTTATTGTTACGTATTTTTCTCTTTCAATAAATCAGTTGATATTTGGATCCAGCTACTAAAATTTAGAAGGTGTATTGAGAGGATGTTGTACGGGGGTATTCGGATACTAATAAAAAAACAAATTACATAATACGTCACTACTCCACGAGACTAATTTTTAAACCTAATTAATCCGTCATTAGCACATGCTTACGGTAGCAAAAACATTATCAAATCATGGACTAATTAGACTTTAAAGATTCGTCTCACAAATTAGCCACAAACTATGTAATTAGTTTCATAATTAGTCTATATTTAATACTCCATGCATATATCAAACATCCAATGAGACAACAACTAAAATTTAGAATGAGCAACCAAACACCCTCTCAATCATATAAATCAGCGCAAACGGCTTATACATTAGCCGAACGTGGCCTTTCGTTCCGAAACAAGATTTTGAACCGGTCTCGCCGAAGAGAGTACAGTATATTTTAGATAAAAATAGTCGATCAGCTTGGGATTAATTTTTAACCCAAGTTGTGACTGTGATATCAATGACAGTGCTTAAGCAATAAACAAATACGCGTGACACATCATTGGAGGCCACTTGTGCGCACCTCCGGCTCCGGCGGTGTTGAGCTGGGGGGGCCTCAGAAGAAGGCGCGCAGAAATTTCTCAGGTCGCCCCCTCCTCCGGGCCGTCGGTGAGCGGGGGCACGTGACAGCGATACGCCCGGAGGCCAAGATAATCTTCGCCGCGAGGTCTCCATTATTATGGAGTTCTCTCCCGTCCCGTCCCTTCTCTCTCTTTCTTTGTGATGTGCCGTGATTCGTAAGCTTAAAAGGGCTGCTCCTCCTCTGCTTGCCCTGGTGTGCTGTGGTGTCTGGTCAAGTACGCTTCCGAATTAAAAGCGCTTCTGGCCTGCAACCTGCTGTCTGCTCCCACGGCTGCCCGGCTGCCCGCGTCTTCTTCCTCACCCCTCTCCTCCGGTCGGTCCCGTCCCTGCATTTCTTGGTTCCTTCCTCCACCGGAACCAACCAATGTCTCCGGCGCCGAGTTCGCATCACTCGCACATCAATTCGAGGTAACTAGCTGCGGCTGGGTTTCGCCTGTGATCTTCGCCCCAGCGCGGTTCAATTTGGAGGGCGCCGCCTGATTTCATTTTCTCTTTGTTTTTGGGGGAAAAAATCTTGGCAGGAAGGAGAAGCGGATGAGGAAGGTGGACACCTTCGCGCCGCACAACGATGGCCACCAATGGAGGAAGTACGGCGAGAAGAAGATCAACAACACCAACTTCCCCAGGTCCGGTCCGCCCGGATTTTACTTGTTCTGTTTCTTTCCTCGTTTGTTTTACTTTATTTACCGTGGGGGGAAAGGGATTCTGCATCTGCCTGCGCGTCTTCTGAGAAATCTATCTTCGCCAGCAAAGAATCCGCCTTTGTAGTATTATTAGCCAACCTCCTTTGACTTTGCCGTTTGTTTCATCCCATTCTCCGCATCCAAATCGGCGGGCCAAATTTCAGCAAATGTTCATTCCACTCGCTCACACACAGGTTCTTCCTGTCTCCGCTGCAGGTATTACTATAGATGCACGTACAAGGACAACATGAACTGCCCGGCCACGAAGCAGGTGCAGCAGAAGGACCACAGCGACCCTCCATTGTACGCGGTCACCTACTACAACGAGCACTCGTGCAACAGCGCCTTCCTCCCGCTCTCCCCCTCCGAGTTCCAGTTGCAGACCTCGTCCGGGAAGGCCGTCTCCATCTGCTTTGACTCCTCGTCCGGGGCGCCGCCGCAAGAACCGCCGGCCGCGGCCACCAATGCCAGCGGCGGCGGCTCGCCCTCTTCCAGCGCGGCGGCGGCGCGGCGAGGCACGCCGCCGGAGATCAGTAACCCGCCCGTGCTGGCGCTGCGGCGGTCCGAGACGTACCCGTGGGGCGCCGGCGCCGGCGCCGTGGAGCAGAAGACGGCGTCCTGCAGCACCGAGTGCCACGACGCCTTCTCGGGTGCCGCCGGCGCCGTGCCGGAAGAGGTGGTAGATGCAGGCAGATTTGGGTCTATCAGGTTCTTCCATTTTTTGTAAATTGATCAGTGGAAGGCAATTGATTTTACTTCGACAAACTAATATGATACAGATGTCTTCTTCTTTTATCTTCTTCTTCTTTTTGTTCCTTTGTTACATGCCGAAGCTTACTAGAGATTCGCATGTTACTTTTGTTTTCTTGGTTACAAATCGAAATACCACTGCTAATTTCAATCCAACAGTTCATGTATGCAAGCTGTGACTGTTGATTAACGTATATTCTAATATTCAGGATATTATTTATATATATAGAAATAGAGCGAAAATAAATTAATGTTCCTATGAAACTCCCGGGTTATGCAAGGCAATCAGAGGGCGATTAAAATCTGAACACAAGGTGAAACTTGAAGCAAAATTAGACAAAGACGAAGTAGGCCCCCCATTTCTTTTTTTGGCAAAGAGGATGATGCAGAGTGTCTGTATGTAAAAAAAGGACAAGCAAGAGCAGTCCGGCACAATTGTCTCTTCCTCCAAACAACAATTCAGCGTGAGTAACGTGGACAAGAACTAAGGTAGTGTTTAGTTCCTAAAATTTTTCAAGATTCTTCGTCACATCGAATATTTAGACGCATAATAAAGCATTAAATATAAATAAAAAATAAAACTAATTATACAGTTTAGACGAAATTTATGAGACGAATCTTTTAAGTCTAATTAGACTATGATTGAACACTAATTACTAAATAACATCGAAAGTGCTACAATATCATTTCTCCAAAAATTTCGCCAACTAAAGCCCTAAGTAGCATGGACACAGCTCCACCGAGACTTCAAACAAAATAATTAAGAGCCTCCTCTCATATCTGTAGTTCGTAGATTAAACTAAAATAATTTGAATATTTAAATTTAGTCTGAACTTCAGACGAAATGTTTTGTTTAAATTTACACCGTACCTATAACTTCAAAATGTTTTGTTTATACCTCTAACTACGTACTTGTGTCTAATGCGTAATACCTCTAACTACGCATCTAATAATACATATATTTCTAGAGTTGATGAAGCACCACCAAATAGAACGTAAAGTCAAACATTTTTTTTATTTTAACCAGCACCATCTAAAGTTTTATACAAGTTATTGGTTGACCATACATATGAACACATTCTTGTAATATATACTTTGACATAGGCAAGGTCAGGCCCATTGGAACAAAAGAAAAATGATGGAATTCTAGGCAATTCGAATATTATTGGAAAATTTTCTAAGAATCCCTATGCAACAATAGATTGGGTTCTAAAATTCTATGAAATTCTTATGGAATGCCTTGTTTTATAAGGATTTTGGAGGAATCCTACCAATATGTTAAACCTCATGGAAAGTTTCTTTTGTGTTATCCTCTCTTATTGAATTCCTATATTTTTTTCGTACTCTCCATCCAAATGTTCGATCTTGTAGTGCACATTCTATTCTACGTTTTTTTTTCTATTCGTGAGTTCAAATAGCCCCTAGATATTTCCTCAAAAAAAAAGCCCCTTGATAGGCCTCTATTTGTGATAGGAGGAAGTAGTTAGATAGGAAAATATAGCAAAGATACATATGAGTTGAACTCGGGTTCATTTTTCAAGGCATTCTAAAACCACTCCAACATGTTTGGTTGGGGTAATTCAAAGGGGAAATGGGAGTTTCGAGATAGAAGTATATAAATCTTTTGTATTTTTCGTGGGAGTGAGTTTTGGTGGGAAGAGAAATGGAAGTCTAGAGAGCCAACTCTCAGTAATCACTTTCATGAGGAGGGGTAAGAATTGAGTGGAAATTATGATCTTAATGAAAGATGAATGAATTATTACCGCCCATCGTAACTTCTCCAGTAATTTTTCATTTTGAAAACTCACACTCTAAATTCACAGAAAAAACACATAAATAGAAAAAAATTCCGACATTCCAAATAACCCTGAGCAGCAAATCGTAGATCATCGTCGTGAGCTAATTTTTTGCAAGGGCTTCGTTGCCGCCACCTTTAAATGTTTACTACTTCAAGGGAAAAAACAGAGAACTGAAGAGAATCACAGCATCAACAGCATCCACTGACGATTCAGCGCTTTTGCAACCAATCAAATTCGAAAAACAATGTACCAACGCAAGTGTTACTGTTGTCCTTACACTGAGGCCTGGTTTAAATTCAGGGATAAAGTTTGAGATGTCACGTCGAGTGTCATATGGAGATATTGTATAGGGTGTTTGGATACTAATAAAAAAAATAAATTACAGAATCCATCAGTAATCCACAAGACGAATTTATTAAGCATAATTAACCCATCATTAGCATGTGTTACTGTAGCACCACATTGTCAAATCAGAGACTAATTAGACTTAAAAGATTCGTCTCGCAACTTAGTTATAAACTATGTAATTAGTTATTTTTTAGTCTATATTTAATACTCTATAAATGTGTTCAAACATTTAATAAGATAGGGAGTAAACTTTAGACGAAGAAACTAAACGAGCCATAAGTAGGCAAGTACAGACAGAATTGTGCCCTGTCAAGCTGTGCTCCAAAATTTGATCACAGGATGTATCAGATTGAAAAAAGACATTCCAAATTTTGATCCCAGGACGTTCTAAAGAACGCAAACTGAACCACGCGTCAGGATTGCGTAACTGCAGCTCCAATAAGGTCTCCACGCTCACAATCATCCTTGAATTCCACATCGGTAAAACCCAAAATTGTCGCCAAGCACCGCACGAGCTGGTCGTGGATGACCCCGTCGGCCGGGAGCTCCACTCCGTCCCCCACCTCCCGCCGCAGCGACGTCACCCCCTTGCCGGCGATGCCGCATGGCACGATGTGCTCGAAGTACCCCAGGTCGGGGTCGATGTTGAATGCCAGGCCGTGCCACGTGAACCCGGATGAGATCCTGACCCCGATGGCGCCGATCTTGCGGTCCCCAACCCACACCCCGGTCTCGCCGGGGTCCCCGGGCCTCGCGGAGACGCCGTGGAGCGCCGCCACCTGGATCATCGCGGACTCGAGCCCCTCGACGTACCTCCGCGCGCCGAGCCCCAGGGCGCGGAGCGAGAGGACAGGGTACAGCACGGCCTGCCGCGGCCCGTGGAACGTGACGTCGCCGCCCCGCTCCGTGCGGTGGAGCTCGGCGCCCAGCGCGCGCAGCTCGGCCTCCGGCGCGAGCAGGTTCCGCTCCGCCTTCTCGCGCCGCTTGCCCAGGGTGTAGGTCGGCGGGTGCTGCAGCGACAGAACGAGGTCGCCGACGCGGCCGGCCTTGCGGTCCGCGACGAGACGCTCCTGGAGCTGGATCGCTTCGCCGTACTTCACCACGCCGAGCCTCCACGCCTCCAGGACCCTCCGCGCGCCACCGCTCATCTCCCTCGCGGCCGGTAGGGGAAGAGAGACGGTCTGGGATGAGCAGAGACAGAGAGGAGGGAGGCGAAGGGGATGGGCACGGCCCACGGGCTTATGAGACGCCGAAAAGTGACCCAACCCACCCAAGCTAGAAAAGGGCCCAGAGGGTATAGTCCAGCGCCGCCGCGGAGACGCTCTCCAGCAACGCCCGAGCGACGGCCGCCGCCGCGGAGACGCCCCTAACTCGACGCGCCGCGGCCATGCGTGCCCCCGAATTGCCGCGCGCCGTCCAGCTCGTCTGCTCCAGCACCCTGCGCGGCTGCGCCCTGACGCCAGCCGACCCGTGCGGTCACTTCCTTGTGCTTGCTTGGCGTAGAAATTCGGTTCCTCGCTCCCTGGTCCGGAGGATGGCGGCGGCTTTTATGGAGCTAGCACTCGAGCAGGTACGGCTGCTAATCCTGCTCGCTTTGCAACTGGAGCGTGTATGATTTTACCTTCGGCTGATTGTTTTGTGTAGGCAAAGTTTGCGCTAGATAACCTCGAGGCCCTCGCTCATGTTAGGTGTGTGATTGTGGAGGACGGGAAACCCGAGATGTGGGCTATGTTTTCTTTTCTTTTTTTACTAGAGCCTGTAGATGTCGGCTTTAAGATGTTTCTTTCGTGTGTTCGTTTGGCCAATTCATGTCGTTATGTTGTGACTTTCCATGTTGCAAGGCTGCAAGACATGCTGAGATGGAAGCTATTGATATCCTGCTTCGGCAGTGGCAAAGCATGGGTCTTGATCAGCCACAGGTCGCGGAGAAATTTGCAGGATGCGACCTTTATCTCACGTGTGAGCCCTGTATAATGTGTGCAACAGCATTATCGATAATTGGTCTGAATTTTTTATTGTCTATGCTCTCCTGTTAAACTGTTTATTTTTATAGGAATTTCTGATTTTCACATGTTGTGCTTGGCTAGGAATAAGAGAAGTATACAACATGTTCGTTTCGGTTGAATGGGCTTATAAGCCATGGCTGAAAGTACTGCTGACTGGTTTGGTGTTAGAAAAAATACTGTTTAAGTCGTGAATTATAAGCCAGATACGAGCGAATAAGCCGGAACGAACAGGCTGATACTTTGGTTGTCCCAATGACAAATTTGGAGGATGTGGATCAATCATGTCATTGCATAAGGGTGCTACTTCTTTGTCAGATGATTTATCAGGGTAAGTGGAATGCAATACGAAACATCTTGTCAAAATGATTGCTTATTCGTGCTGGCACTTAGGCCCCGTTTAGAAGCCAAAAAATTTTGGTTTTGGGTACCGTAGCGCGTTTGTTTGTATTTGGCAATTAGTGTCTAATTATAGACTAATTAGGTTCGAAAGTTTCGTCTTGCGATTTCTTACCCAACTGTGCAATTAGTTTTTTTTTTCGTCTATATTTAGTACTTCATACATGTGCCGCAAGATTCGATGTGACGAGTGCTGCGCAAAAATTTTTGAGAACTAAACAAGGCCTTAGTATGTTGCATGCGCTGTCATGATTTCTGCAAAGTTGGACCTGCTTGGTGTTTCTGTTTTCATGCTTGTGATACATAGTTTTAGGCGCTAACAAATTGTACCTACAAACATTACCTTAGTATGTTTGTTTGTTAGGAGCCAAGCCCCTAAACCAAAAGGTTTCAAATGCACCTGAGGGATCATGGCTGAAGAAGCGGTAGCTCTTTTTAGGTGTGTCGGGGACTAATACTCAATGTTTTCCTAAACGGTAAACGGTAGACAGTCGGCGAGGTCTCGTGTAGCGTTTAGACCGTGTATACGGCGTGTACACGGTTTTACACGGATTACTCGTTTTTACTTTATTCGTAAAAATAACTATAATAACCTGTGTATATATTCCTATAACATAGATAATATTTGTATATTCAAATAATTTTATTATGAAAGTATATTCCACAACTAATCTAATGGTACTTATTACACATCATAAACATTTGTAATATTTTGAAAATAATATAGATAAATTATTTTCAAAATATTACCCAGTGTTTGTCTACACGGCCGTGTAGACCGATTACACGACCGTTTTTTACCGTTTACACGGTGATTCCATGTAACCTACCGTTTATGGCCTAAACTGCACGTTCGGCTACCGAGTAGCGATTACACGCCGAGTAATCGGTCTACACGGCCGTATAGGCGAACACTGCTAATACTAGGTACCTGAAGAGGATAAGCTAATGGTCATCAACATTGATTCATCCGAGCAGTCAAGAGCGCGACTACAGCTCCAAACGACCCCCAGGTGCGCAGGCTCCGCCTCGCCCGACCCCCAGGTGCGCAGGCTCCTGACGGAAGCCCGTACCGCCGCCAACCACTACGGGCCAAAAAGTACAACCCAAGGTCAAACTTCTGGCATTGTGCAGGGAGCGGGCACATCTCAATATGACCCATGCCCGTAACATGTTACTCCAGGGAACTCACATCACCAATAGTGACGGATGCGTGGTCACTATGCCGCCTACTCCCTGTACGGCCGCTGACCAGCATGCTGGTTCGTCGCGTCGCCCGCCGGGACGGAATGGGACGTCATGACCCACTGACAACGCCGGGGCGTGGCATCAGCGGCGAACAGGCGCCCGGCGTGAAGCCGTCCCTGTCACCATCTGCAGTGTCGGTGGGACCCGCATAAAGGAGAAGAAAGGCCCGGCGGTCCTGGAAGCCTTCCTCTCCTTGGCTCTTCTCCCTCTTTCTCTCTGTGTAACCTGCTCTTCCCCTTCGTCTATAAAATGGGAAGCAGGACGCCCTAGGAGAGAGGATGGCGGTTCACCACTCTACACGGCTGTAGATATCAAAACACACGTCCTAACACGCCTTAGGAGCACACGCACATAAGAGACTTAGGACATGTCCCTCTCTCGCTCGTTTGTAACCCCTGCTACAAACTTTCAGTGCTAGTAACACGAGCAGCAGCGACGAACTAGACGTAGGGGCTTTCTGCCCGAACCAGTATAAACCTCGTGTCCTCTAAGCGCACCATCCAAGCTAGACGCGTAATACTAGAAATTTACTAGTTGGTAACTCGAAACACCGACAGTTGACGCGTTAGGTAGGGGCTTTTTGCGCGTCTCGACGTCCACATCAGGCCTCGAATGGCTAGTCACGGTATCAGCTGGGTCCCGGCCGCACATGTGCGCTTCGGGAACCTGGACTTCATCGTCACGACGAGGGGAGAGTTGGTGCAGGCTCCCGTCACTGTCCAACCTCTCCACTCCGTCGGCCTTGACGCGATCGCCGAGGCGCTTGAGGAGCTGCGGCTGCATGCACCAGAGGCCCGCGCCCCCGGGAGCGACCAGATCCTCGGCTTCGATTACGGGAGGCTAGAACGCCAACTCGGTTCCTTCCTAGGACCCTGACCGTCCCGGGAGGACTTAGGCTGCCTCACCTTCTCGTTCGCTAATGTCATGACGCTGCTTATCGGAGGAGAGCCGCTTTCCCCGGAATACCTCATCCGGAGTGCCTCGACAGCGCTCCCATTCGGTCTACGCAATGCCGCCGAGACCGTTAGCCACCTTGTGGCGCAACACACGCCTCCATTCCCCACGAACGACGAGTTCGTGGGGATGATCGACTATGTCGTGGAATCTTTCCATGACCTCCTCGCAGGAGAATAGGAGTCATCCTCCAACTCTAACTCCAGCAGGGGGGCCATCACCCATCTCGTGAATGTTTATGGCAGGTACCCCCGAGGGGTACGTTGAAAGCATCCACGAGGGAAAGGCTATCCCAACGAACGTCTTCGACGATGAGGTCGAGGGGGATGCAGGGGCCCCACCTCTCCTGCAGGTAGAGCAGCTGAAGGCCCGGCACTAAGAGCTCGAAGAAGCACGACTCCAGCTCGAGCAGGAACGCGCGGAGCTCGAACGAGAGATCGAACGCCACGGAGACGGTGGGCGTGCGTGCGTCGTGGCCCGCGACGTGAACCGGAGGATCATCGAGGACGACGAAGCCCTCCCACACTTCACCAGGGCAAGCCAGAACATCGTTGTTGCGGCGGCCTTGCTCCGGGGACTTCCGGGGCCCGCGACACCCGAGGATCGTCGGGCTCATTGCGAGATTCGCACACTACTCGAGCTTGTGGCGGCACAACAGGCCAAGAGCTCACTGTCCCGACGACGCGAGCTCGACGCCAGCCAGCGCGCGCCCTCAGAGCACCCAACAGGGACGTATCAGTCCACCAGGCGCAGCAAGGCGGCTGGCCGCACGCCGCGGTCCTGGTGCATGAACATCTCGGTCTTCATCGTGACGCGCGCTACACCCTCGACGCCAGCAGGCATACCCGCCGTGGCTACCACCCTCGTCGTGGCGGAGTGTTGGAGTTTATTTTTCACCAAAATTGAATAGGATGTGTATTTTTCACCAAAATCTTGATTCATAGAAATTAGGAAGGATATAAAGTCTCTTGGAGTTGCTTTAAAGAGCCATGCAAGCTACTATTGTTGTTCACAAAGGCAAAAACATCGTCTACTTCAGAATCGAGTTCTGCTATTTGTTCTATGCAGATTTATTTACTCCATGCCGAACTGCCTCATCGATCGAGGGCTGCTGATGATGTTAAATGGCTCGTCGCTACCGTCAAGCAATATTGAAATCTCACCCTCTCGAAGCAGTATCTCACTCTCCTTAAGCTGTGAATCTTCATCAAGTGCTCTAATCTTCTGCTTTAACGAAGCAACTTCATTTTGCAAGCCACTGGCAGTTCTTCTCATCTGCTTAGATTCCTGCCACGAGACATCCCTTTCATCGCTTACTGTTTTTAGCATGCAGCGAAGAGCAGTCAGTTCCTTTGCAGATTCTTGGTAATCCTGCTCAACCTGGTTAATTATCTCGTCTTTCTTCAAACCCTGCAATGTACGAAATTGAAACCAAATATGACAATGGAGTCATGTGCAGGTGTAATATCATCAGAAACAAGTAGAAAAATATAGGTGGCAACATCTAATGGTTCACCTTTAGAAGGATAATGCATCAAGACAGAAACAACAGATTTTAGGAAGTAAGAAACTAAAATCGATTTGACAAGGGAAAATATGAAAAATAGCTTTTCAGGAATCAGGGTTTTCGGGTCACCTGAACTTCCAAACGCTTGTACTTGTGTGTGAGGCAACACAGTTCATCTTGAACTCTCTGGATCTCATTTTGCAGAACCTCTTGGACCCTGACTGAAGCTGCTAGATCTGACTGCAATTGTTCAATGTCTAATTCCTTGGACAGAAGTTTCTCCTTTAGAACCCTGCTGATCATAGCTTCTTCTCTCAGCTTAATTTCAATGTCATCCTGCACAAAAGAAAAATACAAAAAATGTGGATTGATTTAGCTTCTGATGCTGGCTTTTGGCTTGAATTACCCAAGCTACTATATTATTCCAGCAACTTCTATGCTAAGAAAATGTATTTTCATATTCTACAAAACAGATAGTACTACACTAGAATTATTTCACAATGAGTTACAAGAAAATGTCTGTCATGTTATCTAATTTTTTTTTTCTCGAAAAATGTCATGTTATCTAAATGGAACTCATAATACTACTAACAACATTTAAAGATTTAAGTTATTCCTAAACATAAGAAACCAAAAGATAGGTCATACCCTGAATAACTTCTCTTGTCCTGAAAGATAACCTTCAGCTCTCTGTTCAATCTCTTCTTCGTTTTGCTTCTCAGTCAACAGAGACTTGATCATACGCAGACTCTGTTTTACATTCTCAATTCCTCCTATCATGCTTTGGTACTTCAGAGTGTACTCGATGGCTACTAATGCACCAACATCACTGCTGTTCTCACTCTTCTTTGATTTGATCAATTCCAACAACATGGCACAAAGTTGGCTAGAATCGTCAAGTAATGATAAACATTGTGTCTGCAAACTCTCCACTCTAGCCTGAAGCTCCTGGCCAAGACGAACTCTGGAAAAATTCGCTCCATCCTCACTCCTTTGTAGACGATTGAAAATCGCTACATTCTCTTGCCTAAGAGACTCCATCTCAAGGGTACAGGATTGAATTTCTCCTCTCAGATTTTGCTCAGCTCTGGTAAGTCTGAGAAGTTCCATCTGCATCCTGTTTATTATGTCACTATTTCCAGTAGCTCTCATTTCTGTTTCAGCACCAAATCCTTTTCTTAGGCTAGTAATTGTTTTCTCCTGTTCGTTATACGTCCTTTGTAATCTTGCAATTATTTTGTGTAACACCTTTTTGTCCTCCTCTTTGTCTTTCAGAGATTCTCGGATCCTGTCCCTTTCCTCTATAGCTATAGTAAGGTTATCTTGCAATTCTGCTGAGGAGCTATGAAGATTGTCAAGATCACCTTTTACTTCCTGCAACTCATTGTTCAGATGCTTGTTTTGCAGCTCTAGACTTTTAATCCTACTAGTAGCATCAACTTTGTATGATTCAAGCAAAGTAATTTCTCTCTGAAATGACACATTCTGCTCTGCAAGCTCTCTTACCCTTTCCTGTAGTCTTTGTTCTTCAGATTGAAACCTCTCCAGTTTGACTGAACAATCATTTGACCTTCTATCCAATTCCCTTTCCAAGTTACTTTGTAGATCGATCTTCTCCTTCTCCAGCCTTCTAGTTCTGGTTTCTAATTCTAACTTGGATCTCTTATATTGTTCTTTGGCTGCAAATCTTTCTGTAAGGCGTGCCTTAATCTGTGAAGATACTTCAGCTGCCAATTTTTTTCTATCTTCAATCAGACCCTCAATGAATTGCCAGATTTCAGTTGAATTTGACCTCTTATCCCTGAGCGCATTAAACTTACTGTTTTCTACAAGGGGAACCATAAGGCATGCATCAACTTCTTTAGCTCTTTGAAGCAACTTTTCATCACTGTCCTGTTCCAAGTTGAAATCATGAACACTATGAGACTAATCATGGAAAGGTCAACCATGGAAGCCATTTTCTTAATAAGACAAGTTATGGAGCGGTATAGGGAGAAAAAGAAGGACCTACATATGGTTTTTATTGACTTGGAGAAGGCTTATGGTAAAATATCAAGGAATGTTATGTGGTAGGCTTTGAACAAACATAAAGTCCCAACGAAGTACGTCGGGCTCATTAAGGACATGTACAACAATGTTATGACTAGAATTCGAACAAGTGATGGAGACGCGGATGACTTCCCAATTAGGATAGGACTACATCAAGGGTCAGCTTTGAGCCCTTATTTGTTTGCCTTGGTGATGGATGAGGTCACAAGGGACATACAAGGGGACATCCCTTGGTGTATGCTTTTCGCGGACGATGTAGTGCTAGTTGATGAAAGCCAAACTGGAGTGAATCAGAAACTGGAGTTATGGCGGGAGACTTTGGAGTCTAAAGGTTTTAGACTCAGTAGAACTAAAACTGAGTATATGAGATGTGACTTCGGCACTACTATTCGGGAGGAGGAAGATATTTGTTTGGAAGGTCAAGTAGTGCCTAGGAATGATACCTTTCGATATTTAGGATCAATGCTACAGAGAGACGGAGATATTGATGAAGATGTTAGCCATAGAATCAAAGCAGGGTGGCTGAAGTGGCGGCAAACATCTGGTGTCCTATGTGACAAAAGGGTACCACAGAAGCTAAAAGGCAAGTTTTATAGGACGGCGATTAGACCTGCTATGTTGTATGGTGCAGAATGTTGGCCTACGAAAAGACGACATGTTCATCTGATAAGTGTCGCGGAAATGCGTATGTTGCGTTGGATTTGCGGTCATACAAGAAGGGATCGAGTTCGGAACGATGATATACGTGATAAATTAGGGGTAGCACCAATTGAAGAAAAGCTTGTCCAACACCGGTTGAGATGGTTTGGACATGTCCAACGGAGACCTCCAGAGGCACCGGTGCGTAGTGGAATAATAAGCCAAGATAGTAACGTGAAGAGAGGCAGAGGAAGACCGAAGTTGACTTGGGTAGAGACAATAAAAGGAGACTTGAAAGGATGGAATATACCCAAAGACTTAGCCTTAGATAGGAGTGCTTGGAAGACAGCTATTCACGTGCCTGAACCTTGATGGCTTCTGCTGGGTTTCAACTCTAGCCTACCCCAACTTGTTTGGGACTTAAAGGCTTTGTTGTTGTTGTTGTATGAGACTGATCATAACAACAAATGTCGGCAGTGAAGTATCTTGAGGTAGCACTGGAAATAGGATCCTTTGAAGTGCTGTAGAAAAATGGAGATGGAGGCCGTACATCTTGGAAGTCCTCATAGATGTCATCCACAGAAGTCATACTCTGTGATCTGCAGTCTTCAAAATTTGAAAGATACTAAGAAGATGCTTCAAGACATCTTGCATCATGTCCACCTTCATGACATACAGATGCAACCTTGAAGGCACCCTTTGTTCCCTCATAAGCAAGATGGGAATGCCAGATGTCATCGGTATCAATGTTAGAGGGGTTCTCAATGATCTCTTTGCACACTTTTGGTGAAGATGGTGCTGTGGAAGGTGGCCGTGGTGGCCGTTCCCGTCCCAAATAAGGAGCTGTAGATCTGACGGGGAATTTCTGGTTCTGCTTCTCATTTAATCTGGCAACTTCTTGCTCACCATCAATATACAGATCCAGTACCTCATTCTTATTCACGAAATTGGTCAACTTAGCAGGCCTGCATTTTAATGCAACAGGAGAACTAACAGGAGAGTGTCCTGTTGAGCATGAGTGGCAACTTGAATGGGATGAGTCAGTTTCCTGGAATCCATGTGAATTTGAGACCTTTACCATGTATTATCTTCTACTGTGGTGTCTTCCTGGTGAACACGTGTAGTTCCTGCGGATAACCTTTGTTAGTAATATTTTCAGGCATGATAAAAAGAATATCATCCATGTACTCTATGGAAACTAATTTCAAAGAACAACCTGAATGTTACTGCAGATTACATGGGTCCAAAGGTGATTTTCTAACAACAATGTCATGGAACACATAAATTAAATTAAAAGAACAAGCTGAATGTTACTGCAGATTACGTGCAACAAAGAATAGAAAATAAGATGTAGAGCTAATTATGAACTGAAAACTAAATAAATTAAATTCTCATGAAGAGTAAGTCTCTTAGTAACTTACATTAGCAACATTTGTAGACGTACAAGATGAATATGCACCAAAAACAATAGTTCTGCTACAATGTGATTCATGCATGTGGCCAAATTGAATGATATCGTAGCAGACTATTATGAACGTCTGACTGTAAAACGTAACTCTAGAAAACTAATCGATGGTGTTTTCTCATCATAATTATTATTGTTTTACCAAGGGAGTGACTAAGTGATGTCGCTAGTAGTATTCATTGCCATGATAGTTAAGTTCTAACCATTCGAACTGCTAGTAATAGGTAAAATGTGTAGTCTAGCCACTTACTCCACTTTGCCGAAATGACCAGGCGCGTCTGAATCATTGGACTTAGAACATAGAATATCGCGTGAGTATCTCATCATCTGTTCATCCAAAGAATGATCCATGGCTGATGATGTCAACGAAAAGGACCTCCTGAGCTGTGGATGGGATGATTCCTCATTCCTTGATGCACCATGCCGGCTTCTAGATCTGAATGACCGTGCACCAGGAGATCGATGAGCGCCACTGGTGCTTGCTTCGTCAACTTTGTTCTCATTCATGGTATCATTCGCCCGTGCTGCTTTTCCATTCTCGGCACTGCTTGTGAACGAGCGGAATGGGAAGAATCTTCTCATTTTCCAGGACCAGGATGGCTAACACTGCTGTAGCAGAAAATCTCGGGTTCAGTTAAACAGCCATCATAGTTCATAGACTGAAAAGCAGGGGCTGACGACAATGGATGTACACAAGTACACCCGATAATTTTTGCAAAGGGTTCGAAGTTAGTAGACATCAAATAGCCAAATAGAGTTAGGGTTTGGGTGCTCGGTTTCGCACAGCAGGAGGGAAGGGGCGGGAATACCTGGTGGGTGCTCGCCACCGGAGAAGAGGCCGACGAAGGCCTCGACTCCTGGCGTAGGCGGTGGCGGCGGCGGAGACGTTGGCCCACCCAGTCGTCTGCTCGTCGCAGAGAGAGAAACATCGTGCACGCGGGACGAAGTTGAACCGTGACGGATGCGGGGCATGCGGCGGCAGCCCAGTCCGGCGTTGTTCGGCCCAGGGAAGCTCACCCGTGCTGGGCCCTTTTTCACGTATTTTTTAATTTCTTTTTTTTCTTCTTTCTTTCTTTTTCTCTTTTTCACCCCTATTTTTTTATTCTTCTTGATTTCGTATTTATCCTCATCATTCATCGGACGCTGCTAATGGCTAGTTTCCTGGTGGAACATTGGTTTCAAATAAGAGAAACAATATTGATATTTATTAGTACATTGTAAATAAGTAAATGAGACATTTTATGTTTT